>NC_083772.1:44007473-44307473 GCF_963514075.1 Conger conger | reverse complement strand
GCTATGCGGACGATACCCAACTCTTCGTCTCGTTCCCGCCGTCTGATACGCAGGTTTCAGCCCGTATCTCTGCTTGCCTGAGGGACATCCAGAGCTGGATGGACAACCACCATCTAAAGCTCAACCCAGGTAAAACTGAAATGATATTCATCCCTGCTAATACCTCTCCCCATCTGGATCTCTCCATTTCCCTCGGGGATACCACACTCACGCCGTCACCCAGTGCAAGGAACCTCGGCGTGGTGATGGACAGCAGACTGTCCCTTTCCGAGAACATTGCGGCGGTGACCCGGTCTTGCAGGTTCTTCCTATACAACATACGGAGAATCCGCCCCTTTCTCACCCCCTACTCGACCCAGCTCCTGGTCCAAGCGATGGTTCTGTCCCGCCTGGACTACTGCAATTCCCTCTTGGCTGGCCTCCCAGCGTCTGCCATCAGACCCCTCCAACTCATCCAGAATGCAGCAGCTTGTCTGGTCTTCAACCTTCCCAAATACTCACACGTCACCCCCCTGCTTACTTCCCTCCACTGGCTGCCTGTCATGGCTCGCATCAAATTCAAAACATTGGTGCTAGCCTTCCAAGCAGTTAAAGGGTCTTCCCCAGCTTATCTGCAAAAAATCATCAGACCCTACACCCCTGCCAGACCTCTTCGTTCAGCCTCCACAGGCCGCTTGGCACCTCCCCCTCTCAGAACCTCCACCTCACGCTCACGACTACTGTCTGTTCTGGCTCCACGGTGGTGGAACGAACTCCCCGTTGAGGTCAGAACTATAGAATCCCTCCCCACCTTCAAGCGCAAGCTGAAGACACACCTCTTCAAACAGCACCTCTCCCCATCCCTCCCTACCTCCCTGTGAACCTTAATTGTTGTCTCTGTGACTTGTGTATCAGTATTTTAGTTGGCTAGGTAAGCAGTGTTTGGATAGTTAACTTTGGTGACTTTTGCTCTGTTTGTTTGTTTGTTCAAAAAAAAAAAAAAAAAAAATGGCCCTTGTCCTTATCTTTGTTGTACAGGTAGCAGTTGAAATTGTACTTACCTCTAGGGTCTTTCAGCGAACTTATCCCTGGTTATGGGTATGCACTTTGTTGTACGTCGCTCTGGATAAGAGCGTCTGCCAAATGCCAATAATGTAATGTAATGTAATGCTACTACCACTACTGCAAAAATAATAATAATAATTCTTATTATTGTTTAAGTTAGCTTAAACTCATCACCCTGTTGTTGCTTATTCTTTTTTCAGCTTTTTTTATTGAGGATAGACATATTTCCTCTTACTGAAAATGATCTCCCAGAAGCATTCAATGTTACAAATTTGCCTCTTCAGGCCTTAATTTGAATTCTGCCTGGCTCCAACACACGCACATAAGCACACACACACACACACACACACACACCTCCACTCAGCTTGCGTCCTAGACTGTACAGGCTGCTTATAATTTCAGGCGCTTGTAAATGTGACCTTAAAATGGTGCTCATTCTTATGTGGATGACCCTACCTTCGCCCCCACAGTGAGAAAGCATTTTAGCCCATCAGTGCAGGCCAGCAGCAATGTCTTCTATTAAAATGATCTGAACCTAACTGGCAGTGGGGTCGGAGACAGAGACACGTAATTGAGCCTTCCCTGTGGTTAATGTGTTCAATCAAATGTCAGAAGCACATCAATTTAAGACACTCCAGTTGCAGGCCACTTCACTGAAAGGACACAAATATAATGGCCGCAGCCATTCGGAGGTGAAAAGGCAGTAGTTAGCCACAGCAGCGTGAAAGAGGTCTGTGAGTTTGCGTCTCGGGCACAACACCCATGTTGTATCACGGTCTGTCTCCTTAACTTTATCGTGTGTTTGTTTTTTAGTGGGTTTTTTTTGAGAATCATTGTTTGCCAAGACAGTTTGAAGACAGGACTTGAGTAAATCTGGCCCAAGTCAGGGCAGCTGTCACTCCTTTTGGTGAAAAGCAGATAGAGGATCGGATAAAGGAGGGAACACACAAGGTGGGAACACACAAGTTCACGTCAGTCCATTGGAACAGCACTTGGTTTTAGAGGATAGGAAGTAGCAGAAATTAACTGACATTATGCACACGGGCAGTGTTTACTGCTTGAGCTGGCCTTGATTTCACCTGCAATGTCACAATAAATGTTGTAGTGATAAACCAGCATCAGTGTGTATGTAAGGAAGGAAAATGCACACGACACACTAAGGTATACGATTAGCTCACCATGCTAAAAACCTAGGTTTATCATCAGTTGTTTGTGTTATTTCCGGGTGGGACTTGTCTACAACTAAGCCTGAAGCCTCAAAGCTCGACTATTCACAGAATTGCGAGTGCAAAATATTAAAGGGCGATATCTAAGATGAACACAAAGAACATTTGAAATCTCGAATATATTCACATATGCGACTTGAAATGGGCAGAGGACGATGCCAATGCAGAGAGACAGGGGTCAATCAGAATGAGTCACCCGTGATAAGCCTGGTCCAAGGCAGCATTCTTATTGTTCAAAGCGAAAACAAATTAGCATTATCATCGGCGGTTATCAGTCATTACTGCTGAATATTCACATGCCATATGGCAGATGAAGATAAGTGCAGAAGTGTATTGTGTGTTTGTGTGCATTGGGGGGGCTCGGTAAGCAAGCAGCACACAATTAAACTCACTATATATCTCATATTACTTTCCCAAATTGAAATATATATACGAATATACATATTTCATTGCCCGAGATTCCAGCTCAATGGATTTTTAACGATGCTGTCAATGGAGCATCACCTTGAACCACGCGCAGAACATTGCACGCACTAAAACAACCGCTTATGATCTGTCATCATACAAAATATATGCCTGCATCTGACATGACTATCGTGCTGTGCTTACGCACAACATCAAGCGCAATGCCTGTCAGATTCACCTATCACAGACATTATTTATGCACTTTCTTTCCCAGATGTTTTAACATTTGCTCAGCTGCTATTTTTGTCTGCCGTATAATCTTTCAAGTCTTGGGAAATTCTTGGGAATGGAAAAGGATCCAAGAGAAAAGAAATACTAAATCTCGGTTTCAGTCAATCAAATTCCAAAGCAAAGCTTTTAAAGCATGTTGTGTGAGGAGACAATAGCTACAGCATAAAAAGCAAAAGAAAAAAAAATTCACTTACAGAAACAGTACTTATTGTAGAATGTCTGGTCATACATCACTAGTAGTGAAAATTAATGCATATATTCATTCATTCATTATCCTAACCCGCTTATCCTGAACAGGGTCACAGGGGGGCTGGAGCCTATCCCAGCATACATTGGGCAAAAGGCAGGAATACACCCTGGACAGGTTGCCAGTCAATTGCAGGGCACACACACTATTCACTCACACACGCATAACTGTGGGCAATTTAGACTCTCCAATCAGCCTAACCTGCATGTCTTTGGACTGTGTGAGGAAACCGGAGTACCTGGAGGAAACCCACGCAAACACGGGGGAGAACATGCAAACTCCGCACGGAGAGGCCCCGGTCAACGGGAATTCGAACCTAGGACCTCCTTGCTGTGAGGCGGCAGTGCTACCCACTGCACCATCCATGCCGCCCGAATGCATATGTACTCGAGGTAATAATGCACATTTTCAAATATTTGAGTAGATCCATGACTTTGTTCATCATGTAGTATATTTTAAGTCACATTAAGTGAGAGAACATTTTTTTACACCCAAAGAAGTACAGAATCTGTAGCATTGTGAAGAGTTGGCACCGCCTGCTTGGCTGAGACCAGCAGGGAATGTTCCAGAAACTGCTCCTGGTCTTTCACACAGAAAAAAAGAAGAAAAAGTGCTGTTCTGAAAAAAAAAAAAAAAAACAGTAATAAAAAACACTAACCAGCCACACAATATGGTATGTCTAGCCACCCAAAACAACAGCAACAACATTGCCTGATGAGCTGATTTCACACAGTACACTTTTTGGTCATTTGAACTTGCATTTAAATAGTCAACATTATCGTTTCCATTCATGTTTACTTTTACCACGGTTCAAATGTTTGAGTGAAATCCAGCGTACCAAAAAATAATTAACAGTAATTAGGCCACTAGAGATGTTTTGGTGCATTATCCTTCCACCATTTTTTTATTTGTTAATGTCTACTTCAGCGCTTCAAAAATAAAAGTTGTTGTAAAAAGTTGTTAGAATACTGCTTTTTATTTATGCAAATCTTGCACAGTCATTTTTGTATTTATACTGGTGTTTTTGAATATACTTTCTAAACTCCTTGTGGATCCACGTCATGTGTCAGATGTATTAATTATCCATCGAAAAATCAGTTTGTATAAAAAGCTGGTGAAATTGTTCAAAATGCGTTTGGAAATTTGGAAAAGATTTCTTAATGCAAACTCAATAGAATGATCACAAGCAGTTCCAGTGTAAGCCAATATGACCTGGATGGATGGATCCGGTCGCACCTGAAGTCTGCACGGTGAGGGAGGTGGTATCGCTGGGCTTCTCTTCAAGCCGATATTTAACCGATTGATGCCACCGGATTGGCCAGAGATCCTACACACCTGGTGTCTCAGCACTAAACCCGTCTCTGAGTAGAGGGAAAGAATGACCAGAAGCAGCCCCACAGACCTCCAGGGCCAGATTTGAGTGTCTCTCCTGCAGAGTCTATGACCTGACGTCTGGGGCACATATGTGATGTGGTCTCAAGACTAAAGTGTTCGCGGGATACAAAAGACCTTTTCTGGAGAGTAGCTGTGATATTCACCCAGGCATGAAGATGTAATAACTTGCTGTCAGCTACTCTTCCTGCTGAGTCCAGTCTCCTGGGTGCTCCAGGGGATTCTGATATTTAATGAGAAGGCAAATGTGGAGAACAATATACTGCACAGTGTAGTGGAAACTATTTTTGGGTTCATATTTTCCATAGGTTCACCAATTATGTTGTAAAAATGGAATCCTGTTCCAATGCATGGATGGACCCCACAGTCTGGTATCTGTTAAGGCACTGTTCCGGTGTGTGGATGGGCCCAAAGTCTGGTATCTGTTAAGGCTCTGTTCCGGTGTGTGGATGGGCCCCACAGTCTGGTATCTGTTAAGGCTCTGTTCCGGTGTGTGGATGGGCCCCATGGTCTGGTATCTGTTAAGGCACTGTTCCAGTGTGTGGATAGGCCCCATGGTCTGGTATCTGTTAAGACACTGTTCCGGTGTGTGGATGGGCCCCACAGTCTGGTATCTGTTAAGGCACTGTTCCGGTGTGTGGATGGACCCCACAGTCTGGTATCTGTTAAGGCACTGTTCCGGTGTGTGGATGGGCCCAAAGTCTGGTATCTGTTAAGGCTCTGTTCCGGTGTGTGGATGGGCCCAAAGTCTGGTATCTGTTAAGACACTGTTCCGGTGTGTGGATGGGCCCCACAGTCTGGTATCTGTTAAGGTACTGTTCCGGTGTGTGGATGGGCCCCATGGTCTGGTACCAGTCAGACACAAGGAAAAGTGGGAATCTGTTTAATGTTCAGCACTCTGAATACAGAACACAACTTGTAAAATAGATCTTATTTAATTTGTTAATTATAATGAAATCTCAAGAGTATTATCAATTAAATCACCAAATTCACTGATAGGCAGAGCAACTTGTTGGGTCAACCGTTATTAAAACTCACAATCAGATTAAAAAGTGATTCATCATGTACCCGAAAGACAAAGGTTCAAATACTGTACTTTTACAAACAATGAAGTAACAGTCACAAAATAAATTAAAGAAAGAAGATACCACAGCTTGTCTCTCCAAAGGTGATTCCAAGTATACACCAAGACAAAAGCTCAATACCCAAGAGACAGAAGAATATTATATAAATCCAGGAATTAAATGCAAAATGCAAGATGAGTGCATTTTGATAAGTGCAAGGCCAAACATCAAACGTCAGACCCAAATGCTTGACAAAAAAGTAAAGACAGGCCCACATTTTATGTTAAAACAAAGTTTCAAAGGCAGCAACACGCTGACCTCCGCTTTATTCTGGCATGGCGCGACCCAGAATCTGCAAGAAAAGTTCCCATCCACGGGTGTATTAACCAATTTTAAGGTAAAAGTTTGGGATTTTAAAGTAGGATGTTAGCATGAGGTCTGCTAGGCCACGCCTTTTGAGAAAACACACACTCACACACATACACACACACACACACACACACACACACACACACACACACACACACACACATTTACACCTCAAATGGCTGAGCCCCGCAGTTCTGTCTCTCTCTCTTTCTTATCTCTAGACCAGGCCTTTTGGTCTTTTGAAGTTCTCTATGGCCCAATGCTGAATTAGAAATTAGTTCCCTGACACACCATCAACATGTTTGGCAGCAAAATGGAGTGCATACAAGGAGAAGCACATCATACCTACTGTCAAATATGGAGGTGGGTCATTGATGTTTTGGAGATGTTTTACAGCCAGAGGTCCAGGGGCACCATTTAAGATCAATGGCACAATTCATTCAACAAAGTACTAGGAAGTCTTGGCATAAAATCTGGTTGCTTCTGCTAGGAAGCTGAGTAAATTGTTCAGCAGGACAATGACTCCAGGCATACATCAAAATCCTCACAGAAATGATCAAGTAAACACCATCTCAGTCTCCAGACTTACGGAAATCTCATGAAAAACCTGTAGTCTGAACTGAAGAGGGAACTATCCCAAGGATATCATTGATTCTGAAAGGTTCTGCATAGGGGAATGGTCAAAAATCCCTCCAAATGTGTTCTCTAACCTTATCACAAATTATAGAAAAAGACACATAGCTGCTACCTTTGCCAGGGGTGTTTGCACAAAGTATTGAACCAGGGGTCACAATAATTGTGGAACATGTTTTTTGGGGAATCCGTTTTTTAGAAAATGTTTGATTCCATTAAATCATTGATAAAGCACACTACTTAAAGATATATTTGTTTACAGCATTAAACAATTTAAAAAGCCCACTGTATAAACCTAAATGTACACAAGTAGACATTTAACATAAATAAATAAATAGCAGTGATCAGTGAGCTGGACCTGAATTACATTATGCCGTGATCACCTTTCCCCCCACATGCACACTGCATTATACTTGGGTTTTAAATGGTGGGTAAGCATTTGCAGTAAAAGACGCTTCCAATAAAGTGTTGCTCTTGAAACTTCAATGGAATCATTACCTGTTTGCATTAGTCCCAAATTGTCACATAACAATAAAAACATCCAATTCCTACTCAGGAATGATAGGAAGCCAAAAGACTCATTTCAGTAGAAGTATGCTTACCACACTGGCAGCCTCTGTAAAATCAAATGCAATTATTATGCAAATGTTCTGCCCTGTGTGGTTTCATGCTACTGTCAAATTGAAATTTCTTACAGAAATGCAAACTGTGAGCTACACAAGAGCGTCACAGTGAATAGCAAAGTTTAACATGTTAAACATTCATGGGTAAAAGTATATTCAATTTTGATTTTGCATAGTTGTACACCTTCATTCACTGCTTATTTTCTTTTTAGTTGTATCAAATGTATTCATTTTCTAGCCATTTACATAACAGGGATTCCGCAGGTACCTTTCCCAACCTGTGATTTGAACCTGTGGGTATAAGCAAACAAATGCTATTATTTGAAAGCCCAGTCCCTTAACAACAAAAAGCTACTTCCAGCTGGCTGGACTTGAGTAACAAAATGAAGTAGGAAACAAAACTATCATTTTAAATAAGCCTGACTGTGAGTGTGTAATTACTGTGTGTGTTGTTGGACATTCATATTCATAGCTGCATGTCTTCTATATCAAGGACAACATTTGTCCTTGATATATAAAAATTGTAAATTTAAGCAATGACGACAGGCTGTGGTATATAGAATTTGTATCACAGCTAAAGGGTGTTGTTCAGCCCGATCCGCCGTGGACAGTCACAACCCCCGTAGCTGAGATAAAATTGATATGTACCACGTCCTAGTGTGAGTTTTTGCTTTTATAAAGCAGTTCAAACATAATAATATAGACATTATAGCTACAATCCAATTCAGATTATACTAACAATTTAATTACCATAATAATTTATAAGGTATAAGTAGTTCCCGCATGTTTGTAAGTAGTGCCAGGTGGTTGCTATGCGATGTTAGTAAACTAGCTAGTTATCTTGCAAGCTAGTGAGAAAACAAGAGTTTAGGCCTTTTTGATGTTTATTTGTACCATTCTGCAAGCACTGAAAAACTGTCCAACTTCAGTGGGATCACGTTGCGTAGGTCAACAGAGCACCAGGAAATCTTGGCAGAAACTGTGGTTGCCTCTGCTAGGAAGCTGAATCTTGGTCATAGGTACATCCAAGCATACATCATCATTCTCTGGTAATGAGGTACATTACTCTGTCTCCCCCCACTAATCCCATCTGAATAGGACGGAAGAGTGAATGTTTGAGCAAATCTCGAGTAAAAAAAGTGTGTTTGACTGAACCCCACCCATTATACGCAATGCATCTTTTAGCACTTAATTAGACAATACTGTATAATCAATCACAATTAGTCGCTCACACTGAAATTGATTAAAAACGAGACCGTAATAGCTGGGAATGAAAGGCCTTCGTAACCCTTTAGAGCAGCAGTAGATCAAAAGAATAACAGTGAAGTAACATCTTAGCACTGGCAAGTACCATAACCTGTAATTATCATGGGCATAATTAAGTGACAATCCATTTGAATTGATTTTGCCAAGTGTAACACAGGCTGCCACATTCTATTACCGCACATGCTGTGTATTAGTGTGACATGCCACAGGCTACGAAATTGTACGGGCCTTTGTTCCTGTCGTATCCCAAGGCTGTGAGCTAGGGCACCCTGTTGATTAATATGATTAAAGCTGGAAGACGGTGAAATGGCGGGCGCTTTTTTTTTTGCTGGTGGTTTTGCTGTTTTTATTATTCTCGGCGGCTCATTAAGGGAGAATGTACCAGATTAATCTAGGTGCCATTCACAAATTAATTAATTGTTGGTTGGTCTTTTGAGACTGAATCCTTGCTTCAACTCCCTATTTCCTGAAATGTAACATATTTACCAATGGCTCTTTTCAAGCAAGTATGGAAAATCCATTGAATTTTATTATTATTTTTCTTCAAGTGCAGTCTGTTCTTTCTGATGGACCGGTTTATTCTAAGTGGTCTAACTGACAGATCATCTGCATGTGTTGCATAGCTGAAACAAATTATACTTTTGTTCCCTGTCATTTATTTAAATTATATTTTGTGATTTATTTTACCAGACAGGGATAGACAGAACAGCATATGCACTTGTGACAGAAATCACTGCTTAGAATTGAAGTCTTGGAATATTGTAGACCACATTTCATATTGTCACGTGACCAATATTTTGTGTCGGCAATGAGAGGCATTCCCCCATTGTTGTTGTTGTTGTTGTTGTTGTTGTTGTTGTTGTTGTTGTTGTTGTTGTTGTTGTTGTTGTTGTTGTTGTTGTTGTTGTTGTTGTTGTTGTTGTTGTTGTTGTTGTTGTTGTTGTTGATTTATAGGCAGTAGTAGCCATAATGTGTTTCCAGAGTTTGGTTCTGTACCCTGTCAATAAAATACTACAAATGAGTTGATGGTCCTCTTGTGCGTGTTTCTTAACACTATATCCTAAGATCTGGAACACTACAATGGACATGTTTTGATCTAAGTACATTAGTACCATACAGTTTTCAACATTAATGTCCTATGTTTCTGAATGACTGCATTGTGGGCCCATTTGGCCACAGAATGCTACTTTTTCATAATGGCCAAGCTCAAAGCAAAGTGCATATTTGAATATTTAATGAATTACTCAAACATTAAGCAGCAAGGCATACAAAACAATATCTGCTGCTGTGGGGGGGGGGGCAGGGGATCATGTTTGCCTTGATTAATTTTAAGCTGCACTAATTTATATAATTGCTGAAATGTTTTTAGCACAGTAGGAGCTATGGGAGATCTGTGTGGGGGGGTTATGAAAAACAATATGTTTCCTGATCCAGCTAAGAGTGAGTGCATCCACTAGTGGTCCTGGATGCACCCTTGGCAGTGGTGACATTAGCATGTCAGAGACCTGGGCTGAGATGAGGTAAACCAAGTTCTCTTACGTCACATAGATTGACCCTGGTCTTGTACACTGACGCTTAATCTGGGGAAACACAATAATAATAATAACCATTTGTTATTTCGCCAACGCTTTTATCCTAAGCAATTTACAGTTGATTAGACTAACCAACCAACCAATGCAGGGTTAAGGGCCTCGCTCAAGGGCCAGCTAAACAGGGGCTTAAAACACCAACCTTCTGGGTCCTGGTCATGTAATTGAGCTTGTCCGGTGTATTAGAACCTATGAAATACTCTCAAAAAGTGTGTTCTTCTTCAAGCACAGTATTTGAATCCAAAACAATTGTGTGTTTGACCAAGTCTGTTTGACACATTCTCTGAGGTTGACTGGGGTGCGGACTCAGAATCCAGGCACACCTGGACACATCTGGGCTCTGAGGCTGTCAGATGCTCTTGGCTCTTTGTCGGCTCTGTGGTTGATCCTGGTGACACGTTGACGAGACGGGGCCTAAACGTTACGAGGAAGTAGGGGGTCAGAATTGCGGGAAGTTTAAGGGACCGTGGCAGGACTTGGCGGCGGGGTTGAAGAGACAGGAAAGGGGGGGATTTGGGAGAACGGGAGCGGGGCTGTGAGGCGCGTGGCAGCACCGCACGGTGCTGAAGGGCAGCAGGGTGCTGATGGGAAGCGCAGTCCTCCAGTGTGCTCACAGGTCTCCCTGCCAGCCCTCTCCACACTTCTAAGATGCTAATTAGCACAATTAGCTTTGGTGGCCTAAAATAGCATAGACGAGGCAAATGTAATTTACCCCCGTACCGTTCCCTTTATCCAAATCATCTTTGCTCAGCAAAATAATTACACTAATCTTTATTCAGAAGGACAAAAGGCCATTGAACAAAAACAAAAAACACAAACAAAAAACAACCCCCACCCCCCCTCCAGCAGCACACAAAGGCCCACACATGCACACAAACCTCTGTTTAAAGCCCTGGCTAATAGATGTAGTAGGTATTTAAAAAATATGTGGCATACAGGTATTCAATTACCCAAAATGAAAAAAGACAGCACATGATAATATTGAAAATGAAAAGCAGTATCCATTGAATTCTGGTGAAGTACACAGACAAACCCAAACACAAAATCTATTAGACTTTATCCTGATAATATGACTGAATTACTACTTCAAGGTCCAATAGGTAAGATTTTTGAGAAGGGGGAGGGATAAACAGTGTTGTGGTTTGAAGGTGTTTGTTGCTGCAATTCCTCTCTTGACCGTTAGAAGTCTGAAATTACCTATTGTACCTTTAAGTGCTTTGAAACGGTAAGATATTTCAGTTCTTTTTCATAATAAATTAAACAGCGGAATTGCACTTGACTTCCTTGAGTGCCCCTTATATTCAACTGTACAAATTCTCAGGTGCATTTCAGATGCCAAACAAATAAAACCCAGTATAAACTGACAGGTTCATGCAGACTGGTGTAGAAAAATAAATGAATTATATGCATTTCAATGCAAAGACCCATCTGTTGGAAATTCCATAAAGACACTCTATATAATTCAAGCATTGAAAATAATGTATTGATATACAGCATCACAAAAAGTGAAAACTGGTGAAAACTGTATTGCCATAAAGTAGATAGATGGAGTTTCCAGGCAGAGGGACAGTACTGGGTTTTAATTCAGGCAGACACAATTTTCTTCCATGGGCTGTGTTCCCCATAACATTTTATCAGTCTGCTCTCTGCAGAACATTCACCTTCATACGCCTCTCCCCAATTTATTTGTTTTTTTAGGTACATGACAGATAGCCCTGCTGCATGTATGGGACCCGATCGTCTGGGATTGAAAGTGTACCGTTTACTCTCCGTGGAAAATAATTGCATCCCGCCATTCTCCTGATCTGGAGCTTCCGTTTCTTTTTTTCAGACATTTATTTATTCATTTGGCAACACCGGGAAAGATTGCCTGGGATCTCTTCGGCCGCAGAAGGCAGCCGTGATGTCCCGTCGGCCCAGACTTTGTCCATTTTTGACACGCGGCGGGCTCACGTCGTAATTGAAAGCCGCAAAATCCTGCATTACACACTTTGATTTTTATTGAAGAGGAACAGATAGGCCTCATTCTCTTTGTTGTTGTCGTTGGTATTCCCTGCTGTAGAATCCCGCTGGTAGTAAAGCCGGTCTAGCTGGGTATGATCTGGTCAACCAGCTAGTGCTGGCAGCCTGCCTGAGCAACCAGCTTTTTCAAAACATAGCTTGACCTGATCAAACCATGGCAAGCCGGGAGCTGGTCTGAACCGGTCAACCAGCTAAACAAATCATGTTGAGCTGGGACCTGGTGTGAACCGGTCAACCAGCTAAACAAATCATGTTGAGCTGGGACCTGGTGTGAACCGGTCAACAGCGGCTGTTTCAAAACACAGCTTGGACTGTTTTTTCTTTTCTTCTTTGAGTTGCAAATGTCCAACATCAAAACTACAAAAAATAAGAAAAACCAACAAAGGACAAACATGACACTCGGCAGAAGGTGAGTGAGGCAGAAGCAATGATTTGGCCTTTCCTCCCACACCTGCTACGGCTCCGGTCGTTGGAAAAACCCTGCCATTTCATCTAGAAGAGAGCAAATCCCTGGCCAGTAGTTTCTTAGTTTTTTGTCCTTTCTGTGCCTGGAAAAGCTAGTCATCATTCCCCATCACTGATTTATTGGGCGGATCTGCAAGAAGGCATATTACTTTATGAAGTCTGTATTGCTTTTGTAGAATATTGCTTCAATATATTTCAAAAAGCATAAATTATTCAGTTAGTAAACTGCTGGCAAGAGGATGAAAATTTTTGGATGTGTTAAAACATGTTGTGGCGTTCCTAGCCTATATTGTAAACTATTTTCTGCTTGTGTGAGGTAACCTTAAATGGCTTTTGTGAGGGCTCATATTGCTTCTTCACCGCAGTCAATCCTCTGGTCCTTCTGTGACACTGTGTACAGGCTGCTATTAGATTGGAGGTGTGCTTATCTCATTGCTGTTTTTTGTTTTTAGCTTGACATTTTATCATCGATGTGTTACTTGCCTTTCCATATCAGTGCTTATGCGCTGTGCCGTTATGGCCTTTTAAGGTTCTCTGGACCATCTAAACCAGCATTTGTCCTTAAACTTTGCCTTAAAAATGAAGGTAATAGCTTGATACAATTTGGGTTTTTTTTTTGGGGGGGGGGGGGGGGCGGTTAACCATTCACTGAAATTAATTCATACTCAAATGGAGTGCTAAGAATTACAGGGATGCTTGTTATGGAAAAAAAATACTCATTAATATGCTTTACTGAGTCATCTTAAGAAGCAAAGCAGGATGTGGGTTAATTCTATTTCAATTCAGTCAGTCATGAAGTTAGTGGAAATTTGATTTGTGAATTGAAAAGCATCCTCACACAAAATTACTCAGTAAAATGTTTACTGTTAATTGAACTCAGCTACTTTTTGTTTGGACCTGATATTAAATTAACAATAATAAAACCAGGATTGTTGTTCAACAGTGCTCTCCGAACATACTTCGTTTCAGTGACTGGCTATCTTTGGTTTCCTTGGATAACTTAATGGAGTTTATTAATAGTATCTACTCAGAAGGTACAATGCCTAAAATAATTGCACAATAACTTGCTCAAAAGTGTACAGAGAAATAATAAAATGTTAAAAAAGGACATGTTTGCAAACTTGTGTGTTTGGGCTCTTCGTCCTGCTGCAAGGTGAATCATCATCCAATGAGTTTTGAGGCATTTGGTTGGATCCAAGCAGACAAGATGTTTTTGTACACTTCAGAAGTCATCCTGCTGCTGCTGTCAGCAGTCACATCAACAATGATGATGAAGGAGCCAGTTCCAGTGGCAGCCATACCAAGCAAAGCCCTAAGACCGTATTTCAAACTTGATTGGGATGTTTTCGATCATTTCCTGTCTTTCTCCACAATTTTCTCTTTCCATTACTTTGGTACAGGTTAATACTCCTCTCCTGTGATATATACAACGTTTAGATTTATTCATTTTTTTTCAAAAAGTCCTTCCATCTATCCCTACATCCTGGAGAGTGTTGGTTGAAAAGGGGGTTTTATTCACCGCTGTGAAGGGATTCCTTCCTAGGTCTACCAGGTTGTTTGAGCTCATTAGAGCATTTTTGCATCTTGACAATGTATCCAACTTTTCACACAAATAATGATTTAGCGGTATCTCTGATTGATTTATTCAGGCTTTATTCGGGATCATGACGGCCTGCTTCACTGGCATTGGCACTTAGTCAAGACCTCATGTTGAGAGGCACCAGACTCCGAATGGAAATCCACACCTAGAATCAAGTCTCGACCTTTTGTTCCCTTTTTTCTGCAAGATGATTCAAGAGCACACACAGCGGGCTAAGTCAATTTCCAAATACTTTTGCGCCAATAAAATGAAGCGATTATGTAGAAAAATCAAATTGAAGCTGAGGGTCTGCCATTTAACCTGAAATTGACATTTTCATTTCAAATCCAACATGCTGGAATACAGAGCCAAGGCAACAAAGAAGTCCACTCTCAGAAATAAAGTGACAGTGGAGGTACATTTTTGTTCTTCAAGAATCAAACTTACCAAATGTACCCTGAAAGTACAATATATATTCAAATTAGTATATATTCCAAGCATAAAAATTGATTATATGGTGGCTAGGGGTACAGTTTTATTTACCTATAGGATACCGCCCTAGCGCCAAGAATTTGGACCTTTTTAGGCACTTTTTTAGGTCACACTGTGTGTGTGTGTGTGTGTGTGTGTGTGTGTGTGTGGTGTGTGCGCGTGCGTGCGTGCGAGTGTGTGTGTGTGTGTGTGTGTGTGTGTGTGAGTGTAATATACCAAAATAGAGTCCTCCAACAAACCCACTCTCCTAGGTAAAAAAGCAAACATTATTTGCAGAAGACCAGAATGCATGCAGGTCCAAATGCATTTCCTCTACTCTGTCCTATCTGTTGCATCTGCATCTGGGCAATTATTTGTGCGTGTTCATTTTTCTATTGCATTTTACTATTTCTACTGCGCAAGGTCGGTATTTCTAAGAAACCCTTCACTGTTTTCAATAATGCAAAGTAATGACATTTTTCATTCTTTGAATAAAGCCTGCATCTTGTGTTTCACTACCACTCAATTCCTTATATTTGTCTCAAGCATTATATTCTTTAGCAATACAGCTGAGGCAGACTCATTTGTCTAGTTTTAATAATATTTAAGTTTCTTATAAATTGAAATTGATTTATTTTGGTTGAATGCTGGCCTTTTTGCATGAGCTTTAAATTTGAGAAGTTTTATTGTGTATGCTACCTCAGATTTGTTTGGTTGTTCAGTTATTCTGTTTATTAAGTTGTCCAGCTGATCAACATGGCATCACAACTGAAGCAGAAAATCTGTATTGCTTCTGTAAAATACTGTTTAACTCACTAAAATAGTCCATAAACAAGTTTTACCACAACCAATTATAATAAAAAATGCGAAGAAAAGAAAATCAATACTATACCTAGCTAAGATGAAAATACCTTCATTTCATCACTTGCCCTACAATGTTATTCTGAGGTGCGAAAAAACTATGCTTTTACTATCACTAACTAATGTTCTTAACTCATTTCCATTTATGTGGTACCCCAAAATGGTACCCCAAAATGACAAAAGTTTGCCTATACATGGTCTTAAGTGATAATAAACTGTGGCTCGGAAATGTATAAATATGTATGAAAGACAGACATGGGAGAACATGTAAAAATACAACAACATGTCAAAATCATTCAACAAATTTCATTTTTAGTAATTACATTAGATAATTCTCACTATCCAGTGGACCTATCACTTGAAATATCTAGTGACTTGACCACTCCACTACTTTAGTTTTTGAGGGCCCCACTCTATGTTTTGCTAGACTCGCAAGTAAGTGGGAACAGACCTGAAAGGCTGCTTGGTGGCTATCATTTTGGCGATTGACTGCTTTAAAAAGTTATTTTTAAAGATTTAATTGAAGAAGGCCCTGAGTGGTGTGTCAATTAATCTGTAGAATGGCAGAAAGATAGCGTGGCAGTCAATGACATGCATTTATAGATATGTGCAATAAAGTAAATAAAAAAGTGGTCTGCAGTATGGTACGGTCATTATGTAACTTCATATAAGCAGTTGTAATTTAGTATTGGATCACAGTTGAAGGTAATCAGGAGAGCCGGCGTAATTGTCAGTACATCAAGTTAGCTGGCATAATTATCTGCCAATATTGTGGAGAAACTCCTGTGGAGTAATTTCATAACTTCACCATGCAGTGACGAAAAAGTGAATTGAACTTTTAAACAGTGAACAGATAAAATGGTCAAACTGCAATTTTACTGGAGTCAAGCATTTACAATTTTATTTTATTGGAGTCAAGCATTGGGTTATCACACAGTAAGAGCAGCAAAAAATCATATTTCTCATTCTTTTCTCTTATGCCTGATTTGTTTTTTTGTCACCAGTACGAGTCGTAGGGTACATAATCAGAAAGTATGTGGAGTATGCACCTTCTCATGTCAATTTATTTTCATAAATACCGATCTCTGAGTAGAAAGTTACTTAGCACCCTTTTTATGCATGCAAATTCATTCAATTGTTTCTATTTTAAAATCTTTCAGTGGTGGAATAAAAATTTCAGAGGATTTGAACAAACATGCCATTTTTCTGTCCTGTCAGGTTGAAAGGCAAGCGCAGTGGACCATGTTTTGGACAAGTTGTAATATTTGCAATATGAGCTTACAAATGGTGCATCATGAACTGGACTCGGCATCATATGATTTATCCGTTTTATCAAGTTTTTGATTTTCAACATAAATTTTGAGGCACCGCTAGAAGTATCTCACACCATCCACTTTGAGAAAATGCTGTAGTGTAATATATAGTATATCCTCTCATACCAGGAAACTCCTTTTTCCCCGTTAGGGGACATGAGTCTCCAGTCTCCAATAAAAATAAAATAATATATTTGAAAATCTTTCCACCGCAACATGTCTTTGCCCAAGACTTTCAGGAGTATATAAGAGATGGCAAAACTGCCAGTTCTACAGTGGTCTTAAGAGGAAATAAAGCAAAGAGTTTTGAATTGATAAAGCAAAATTTCATATGCTACTTCAGGGTTTAACAGAATCAGTTGACTGTGATGGACCCACTGGCTGCCTGGAACATGACTGAAACATCATGGACAAGAGAGATTAGTGTGCATTAAAATCCTGGGAGATCAGCAGTTTCTGAGATACTGAAACCACCCTGTCTGCCACCAAAAATCATTCCATGGTCAAAGTCACTAAGATCACATTTTTCCCCAGTGTGATGGCTGATGGGAAGACCTGTATCTACATGATTGTATGCATTGCACTGCTGCCACACAGTTGGCTGATTAGATAATCACATGAATAAGTAGGTGTAATAAAGTAAAAATGTTCTTAATACTTGGTGAGTGTATCTCCCAGTAAAGAAAGAGATGGAGAGTCATGTATACCTCTTCATGCAACCCTGCCCTACTGGTGAGCTACCGCCTGTATTCATGAAGTTACCACAATTAAGTTGGATACGTCTTGATTCTGTCATGATCTGTGTTTTCTGTCTCCGTAGTCTCAGTCCCCAACGTTTTGCCTTTTGTTTCCCTCTGTTTTCCATAGTTCTGTTTT
This sequence comes from Conger conger, assembly GCF_963514075.1. Taxonomy (NCBI): domain Eukaryota; kingdom Metazoa; phylum Chordata; class Actinopteri; order Anguilliformes; family Congridae; genus Conger; species Conger conger. The sequence goes on along the minus strand of NC_083772.1, from coordinate 44,289,737 downwards.
CTGTTAGTTCATTTTCATTCATTCGTTTCACTTATCTTCACTTCCTGATAATTGTGCATACCTGATCATCATTTCCCACTCATTGTCTGTCCATTTTACCTGCCTGTACTTTTAGTTCGTTGCCAGATTGCAATGTGCTCCTGCAATTCTCTCCAGTGGTTTTTCAGTCAGCTCTGTTTGTGTACTGACTCGTTCTTTGACCCCTGACCACTGATTCCTGGTATATCCTTCTGTCTGCTTCTGACCCTCTGTGTATGGACTTGGATATTCAGTTTGTGATTTTTTGTTTTTCTTTTGTTTTTCTGCCTGTTCTGTTTGCCCTCCTGTTAACAAAATGTCGCCTGCCTTATCGACTACAGACTATTTGGATTATCCCCTCTGTGTCTGTTTGCTTGCAAACCCTTGCCTGGACTTTTGATTACAGACTGCCATATCTCTGACATTCCCGTTTGCCTGTGTTGGACCATTGCTTGTTTAATGTGCCCTTCTGCCAATAAAAACTCTTATTGGAAATACGGTTCCTACTGGTTCCTGTTTGACAAAACCTGGCCAATTCAGCCAGGGGCTTGCGCTACTTGTATAGCTCACTGGTTTGACTTTTGAGTAAAACAGGGCTCCAAATGTACTCTGTGACAGTAAAATATATTCTATGAGAGATTTACTATGTATAGGCATTTGATTGAATTGAAATGGAATGCACCAGGCAGGGCTGTTCTGTGCAAAGTTTGCATGTTCTCCGTGGGGTTCATCTGGATGCTCCAGTTTCAAAGACATGCAGGTAAGGTTAACTGGGGAGTACATTGCCCCTAGGCATGAGTGTGTGAGTGAATGGTGTCAGTGCCCTGTGATGGTTTGGCAACAGTTCCAGGGTTTATTCCTGCCCAGTGCATGCTGGGATGCCTCCCCCTCCCCCACGACCCTGACCCGGAATAATCAGGTTAGAATAATAATGAGTGGATGGAACCATGGATGGAAAGAGAATATGCACCTCATTACTTTTTTCAAAACATCTTGTGGAAGCAATATGAATGGAAGTTAAAAACCATGGCAGTGATATTGGGAAATTAAATGAAATGAGCTCAGTATCTCAAAACTAGAAAGAATATGCAAAAAGAAACCACATAATTATAAGCTTGTGGAATGCTGATTGACTCTAAACCTAAATTATTTTGAATCGTGAAATAATGTCTCCCTTTCCTTGCCCAAATCCACTTGTGATTAATGTGCCACACACACATTATTGGAGGCAGTATTAAAGTATTCATAAAGCCAGCATTGCAGTGCTCTCACGGGCTTAGTTCTGCATTCCACCCCCCCAACCCCAAAAGTTAAATCCAGGTGCCCAACTTTTGTGGACTAGCCGAATCGATATCTGCTTGGAGTGTAAAATTAAAGTGAACAGTCCACAGCTCCCAAACAGAGAAATTAATATCCCGGCTGGCTCCCAAGCTGAAGGTATAATTGCAAGCGGTATGGATTTGTTCTTTGGTTGAATGTCCCCTAACACTTTTTGAGAACACGAGTCAATGGATGGCCTTACAATAATAGTGCATGTTTAACAATGTTTTGTAAAGGTTTAGGAGGGCAGGTAGCCTCTTAAAATGAATACAACCCCTAAAATACGAAAAGATCGGGTCCTGACTGATCTAGTTTCAAATTGAGATGGACACTGTCTCACCTACATGCATGGCTCAAAATGAGAGACTTGTTTTTACACTGTTTTTACTAACAGGCGCATAAAGAGGCAATCCTCTTTTGGAATATATAAAACCTTTGTGGCAGCACAGACTGTTTATTTGACGGGAAAATGTGTAATCCCTGAGGTAGCATTCATGGCACATACGGTACATAATGCACATTAAAAATGTGAAACAAAAACATATGATCTACTTTCTCTGCTGTTTGTTTCACAAAATCCACATCAGTTATTGTACACTGTTCATCTCCACTGTGTGTCCCACCACAAGGAAAATCAATTCTGCAGTTATCTAAAGGCTGTCAGATTCTGCAAGAGTTTACAAGGAGACTATCGTTCTCCTTCAAGTTTCACTTTTGTCAAATTCTTCAATAACCTGGCCACAGTGAAAAAAATGATTGAGTCATCTATACACCATATCAGTTTAGAAATTATATATTTGTAATTATATATTTCTAATACTAAGCTGTTTTCAAAACAAGCACAGGCATGTTTCTGGACCTTTAAATGTCCCATATTGTAGACCTTTCCAGTGTTTTATTTTAGGTTCTAATATCCATAAGAAAAAAAAAGGGTGGCTTTAAGTACCGAAGTATCCAGTTTTACATTATCATTCTCCAGTGCCTGTCATGAGCTTTGCCAAGAGCATGTTTTAGTGACGGTGTATTTACGGCTCGTTTATATCAATGAACCACTGTTCTGATTGGCTAGCTATAAAATACAAAACACTGTGTGGGCGGCCTGTAGTGTACCGTTAAGGTACATGTCTTGGACCCACAAGGTCGGTGGTTCGATCTTCAGTGTCGCCACAACAAGATCCGCACAGCCTTTGGGCCCTCGAGCAAGGCCCTTAACCCTGATTGCCTCCTGCTTAGCCTAATAAACTGTAAATCGATAAGAGCGTCTGCCAAATGCCATTAATGAAATGTAATGTCTGTAACCCAGCGCTTGTATTTGTACTGGCTACAAGGTGGGCTGTGCTGAAGCAAACAAGTGTTTTTTGTTTTGTCCTAACTTCATGGAAGTCCAAACGGCTCCTTTACATGCAATTTCTTTTCATACAGATTGCGTGGATGTATTTGTGTGTTTTGATACTTTCACAGTGTTTTTAGAGCAACTTTGACTCCTTTCTAATCCACATAGGAAGGGAAATGTCATTTTCCGCAATGTGGGACCTTTCAATTGGCATTTTTAATGGCTGGCTGGCAGGCATTCTGATGGCTGAGAAAAGGACAACCTCTGAATGTACAGTACAACCATCAAAGGCTTGTTTAAAACCTGTATATTTCATTTAACTGCTTGATTGACTTGTATGGAAACAAATTACTGCTCAGACAACAAAATTGGCAACCAATAAATGCTTTCCCCAGAGCTCAGATTGGTCACTTTACTTGTCGGTAATGTTCTAAATTCTGCATTCTAAGACCACGGATTTGACCCGAGTTCTTGTTTTCAAAACAAAGCAGTTTGCAATGTCAACCAATCAAAGAGATAGGCCGGTTCAAATCATGAACCAATCAACAATGAAATTGACCTTGTTCATGTTCACATAGTACTACACATAACTAGATGGGATGAGAAAGAAAAGGCTTCACCAATTTTTTCCTGCATCACTGCCACTATCTAAAGCCAAAAACAAGAAAAGCAAATTGGATAGACCTTGCTCGGATACGATTTCATAAATTGAGGATTTGTGAGTCATTCTGTGGGTAGTATCATCCCCTAGGGGGATAGGGATAAGCACAGCTACTGTACTTTTTAGGACATTTTGGCAAATAATTTTAACATACAGAGGTGTGGCATGACAGCAGCCTGACAGTCCGCTGTTAAGTCAGTGCATCCAAAGCCTCCGACAGCCGTTCTCCGAGGGAGCACAGTACAGGGCCCGGGAGAATGGCAGCAGACCTTCCTTTCAAGCTACACACAGCTTTCACACTTCCTGGGGATCACAAAGTGTATAAGAGCCGGAGTCTTGGGGAGAGCTGCCGTTGAGTTGGACACTAATCTCTCTCATACGTGTGCTTTTACAGAGTCCGCCTAACTACCGCAGACGAGGACCTACCCAAAGCACGGAGAAGGGTCGAGCTTCCATACCTTTGTCGGTAGTTCCGGTGTCTTCCGACCTCTCAAACCCCTTTTTATTGATAGCAGTGGTGATGCTGTTTAGTTCCTGATTTGGCTCTGTACTCCACAATTTTAGATTTTGAGCACATTTTTGAGACATTCAATGAATGTGTTTATTTTTAATTGTATACTGCAGCGCTACTCAACTCCTCATCCTGCGGGCCGCAGTGTCTGCAGGTATTTCCTGCAGACAGCTTATTATCTGAACCAAGCAGATCAAATAATTAGTGAAAGCAGGTGGTGTCGGGCACGGTAGGAGAAAATACCTGCAGACACTGCAGCCCACAGGACCAGGAGTTGAGTAGCACTGGTATACAGCACCTGCATTTGTTTTATCTTTCCCCCATATTCTTACTTAGTGTACAACAGATTTAAACAGGTAGAACAGTTCAAATATTTTCCTTTGAGGTATATTAATCTTGCATTTTTAAAGCAGAACGTGTACATCGTTATGCACTGCAACATAGTGTGTTTTACTGTATAAAAACAAATAATATTAAACCTTTGCCAGAGAATGGTTTATTTGTATAGATTAGTTTAACTTTTATAGGCCTATTTGCATTTAAAAGGCATAATTTGGTCAATGAAAACATTTTTTTTTGCTTATATAAGCAATGATTATCCAAAATGCTTAATGATGATATTAAGTGTTGCTTACCACCATTTTATTGTGATCATTATACAGTTTACTCCACTCCAGGGGCTGGCTGCACCAGCTGGACATGCACCTGGTCTTATGGTTCAGTCCGGTGTGAAATGTGTGCATGGTCAGACGTAACAAAATACATCCTATTCTACCGATGGGGCATAGCATAACATCATGTTACTTCTCTGCCGACTATGGGGTGGGTGTAGGCGAAACTTTTGGACTAGTCTCCTCGGTAATGCTCTTTGTTAAATTAAAAACTGGCAGCTCCCTATGGAGTTACTACAGTCGGGAGTGGATTTAATCCAAGACCAAGGCTCATCAAAGCACCAAGGCCCGGTCCCTTAACTAATTCAGAATCTGAGCCACTCAGCAGTCAAAGATATGTGTTTGTTAAATATACACAGTAGAGCATTTTTTGAACTCAAGTGTTCCTTTGTAAACTTATGGTAATTTAAACAGTTAAAATCATTGGAATTGATACATTTGTTGCATTATTTTTAAATAGGCTACTTTCTATGCCTCGCCAGCATCCTTTTTGAATGAAATATACAGGACATTTAAAAGGCATAATTACGCATACCCACATTTCTCACATGTACTAATGGTTCAGTTTACCTCGACGGGCCGATGGTTGTGGAGCATCTCGTTTGAAGCCAAGAATATATATTGTGTCTCTAAAGTAGTCTGGTAAACTGAAAAAGAGGCGAAATCTATAAACAAGTTTTACTACTACCAATTATAATAAAAAAGGAGAATCAATTCTTTAGGTTTATATCTATTAAGATAAACAATGCCTCCCAGTGCAGAGCTTATCTTGACATCATCATTGCTCCAAGGAGGCTTTTTCGAGATGCCCTAAACAAACTGTGATGACCCTGCATGTCCTGGAGAAGTATATCAGACATAACTGAACTGCCAGTTCCCTTACAGCATTGGCAGAGTGGTATGAAATGGAAAGAAGGCACAGGGTCACATCGATTGGTCATTTATTTATCTTAATCCAACCTCTTTTTCAACTACTATGCAGGTGCACTGCCTTCTCTAGTTACGAGATTAGCCAAATCTGAGTTGGACACTCTTTAGTTCACCAGCACCTTGTGCAGTTGTTAGTATGACAGCTACATGTACACCTTGACGATAAAAAAAACATCCCATATTGTTTTACCTTACATGTCATTTAGCTGGCACTTTTTTCCAAAGAGACGCACAGTTGGTTAGACTAAGAAGGGGACAACCCCCCCTGGAGCAATGCCGGGTTAAGGGGCTCGCTCAAGGGCCCAACAGCTGTGACGATTTTATTGTGGCTACGCTGGGGATTGATCCACTAACCTTGCCGGTCCCAGTCATGCACCTTAACCACAATGCTACAGGCTTAGCGGGAGTCCCAGAATCTCCTCCAAGTCTATTTAAGATGCTCCGCTAAGTATACTCTGAACAGTTGCAAATATTGAAAGAAACTGTTATTTTTACGCAAATGTAATTGACCATTTTAGGGACACTTGCATTTGGATTCAATCCAAGGTGCAACGTTGCTTTAAGGGAAAGTATTACTCTAGCACAGAATAAAATGACCTCTGCATTCAGGCCATTTCCTTGGGCAAAAGTCATTATTTCTGCAATCGACTTAATTGAGGTACGTGTCCACTCAATAGGAGTTGATGCCACGCACAGTGAAGACAATAAAAACCCACTCCAAATGATGCAATTTAATTGTCATTCAATGGCAGAACATTGTGAAACTGTTTAATTCATAGGCCCGTCAGGCAGCATTTGCAGCACATCCTGTTTGGTCTGTTCTTGGCCGTTTCTGTACCCCATGATTCTTCATTCCATACACATCCCACATCTGTAGTGGCTCTTAAAACTTTATGAAGTTGGTCACTCCCTCATGGTCACTCCCCCCCCCCCTCCCCCCCCTCCTAATTCTGTACCGATACTTCAAAACTCCGGCTGCCGTAGACCCCTCCATATACTGCTATCTCCCACGGGCAGTTAATTTTATTTCCTTTCTGATTTTCTCTTTAACATAACATGAGCAAGGTTGTTAACTCAAACGGAAACGCCGTCCTCCCTTGAGGAACGACTAGAATGCCGTTATCTGCATTCATTCAGTCACTTTAATTTGTTTGGTTTTTGTTCGAACCGATTTGTTAATTAATTGGGTTTGATTGGGCTGGTAACTGAATGCTGATGTGGATTTAGCATATCTTGGGAGTTCCCTGCCGTTAGTGACTGAAGGGGAATTTCTTTGACTTTTTAAAGCATTTACACAGTGAGAGCAATGGGTAATTTGATTCTAGTTCATAGTTTGAGGCCCTGATGAATACATGTATTTTATTAAGACACTGTTTAACCTGGGACCTTATAAGTAACTTAAAATGGAGTTTTAAAGCAATAACTAATGCTGTTTGTATTCATAAGAACAAAGTTGGTGACTGGCTGTGTTCTGCTGAGTTTGTTATCCCCTGCCAGTAACTTTATCCATGCATAGGTCCCAAGGGGCCAAAACTATTTTTTGGAGCGCATTTCCTGGTCATGGTGGCACGGATGGTGCAGTGGGTAGCACTGCCACCTCACAGCAAGGAGGTCCTGGGTTCAAATCCCTGTCGGCTGGGGCCTCTCTGTGTGGAGTTTGCATGTTCTCCCCTTGTCTGCGTGGGTTTCCTCTGGGTACTCCAGTTTCCTTCCACAGTCCAAAGACATGGAGGTTAGGCTGATTGGAGAGTCTAAATTGCCCGTGGGTATGAGTTTGTGAGTGAATGGTGTGTGTGCCCTGTGATGGACTGGCGACCTGTCCAGGGTGTATTCCTGCCTTTCGCCCAATGTATGCTGGGATAGGCTCCAGCCCCCTGCGACCCTGTTCAGGATAAGCGGGTTAGGATATTGAATTAATTAATTAATTGATGTCCTGATCATGCCAAGACAGTGCTCACAAGTTGCACTACGTTTGGGTCTAATATAGGTCACTCAGACCTGTTTTCAATGTAAATTCAATGATACGGAATACGAAATTTATCTTTTTTTCCGAAAAGAAAATTATGAAAATCTGTGTTATTTCTTCATCTAATGTCTCCCCTTGTGCCGATTTTCTAGTGACATTTGGAGAGTTGTTGTCTTCAAAATGACAGTTTAGCAAGTGATTTTTGATGTCAAACAAATATGTGAAGAAAATTAATACTTGCATCACATTTTGAGTTTGGTCAAAGCCAAAGTGCCTTCTTCATCTCCTCAGGTTTTGGTTACAAAAATTTACCAGGTCTTTCAATTATACAAAGCTTTTAAATTTTGAAAAAAAAAAACTGATCCTCCCGGAGTGGATTTTCCAAAAACCCTTTCTCATAGGTTGCAGTAGGTACACTAATTCAGTCAAAAGCTCTTAAGAATAGTCTCAGTGGAAAACCCTTCTCAAAGATGTGCCTGTAACATTCTCCTAATGCAGCACGGATCTTTAGCCACGAATCGAAGTAGAGCAAGTTTATCTTATTTTATGACATTGTGGTGCAAATTAAGAGAATTATTTAATCAAAATCAATGTATGTACAGAATTAAGCTGAAAATAATTTCTGTCATTCAAGAATTAGAGTAATTCAACCCTCCATTTTACATTAAAAATGTTTCATGTGTTTGGCTCAAAACATTTCTCACACTGACAAAGTTATACAATGCATTCTTTTGTTACCGTGACTCTTGTCTCTCCAGTGAAATTAACGCCAGTTTCCCCCGGTAACACTAAAAGGACAGAACATTGTGATTCATTCAAATATAATTTGCAATTCTAATATCATTTGCAATTTAATGAAAATAATAGTCGATATCGCATGTCCCTCTTCAGTCATGAATGTGCAATTATCCAGTAGAATGTATCCCAGACCGGGCCACACAGTTGGAGAAGTGAAGAGATGAAGAGGCATAGCAGTGCAAATTGGAACCGCTGTGTTCAAATCAGGACATAACCGTTTGCTTGTGGGTGGAGATACATGGGGCCAATGTGCCGTCGCCCAAACACCGGCTTGTCTGAAGACAAATTGTACACAGCACTCGAGGCAACTTCCTCAGCACACAAGTGAACTGTCACACAATTAAAGTGGAAAAAGCAGTTAAGTGTCACCGTTCATTCTAGTCCTAGCAGAAAATAAATGGAGACCAATTTCAAAGCCTTTTAACATGCTGCGTTAGCTATACTAGCATATCAACTTGGACTACCCAGAGCCCATTTTTATTAGACAATTAATTTTAACTGAGCAAAAAATCCTCCTAAAAAAACTGTATCAAATTATTCAGGGCAGCTGAGCAGCAGAATCTCTAGGAAACGGGGTTCGAAACTCTGGGCTTGTAGGTTTTGGGCAACATTGGCTTAGGCGGAAGGTTGCCGGTTCGATCCCGCCCTGGGTGTGACTAGGAGTCCCTGAGGAAGACACCTAACCCCTAAATTCTCCTGACGAGCTGATTGGCCTTACATGGCAGCCAATCGCCATTGCTGTGTGAATGGGTGAATGGGAAGCATCAACTGTACAGCACTATATAAATCCCAAACTTTTACCATTTGCTTAACCTCAAATTAAAATACTTAATTAGCGTCAGTAAACATCCAGCTGTATTGTATATGTAAAAAATAGCGTACACCACCACAATAAGAGCACATAACAGTGAACCAGCCAGAACCCACAGAGGACTATCCTCCTGCTTAGTCAAATCAGCTGTAAGTGTCAGCTAAATAGCTGTAATGTAATGTGACATAACAGCGAAGCAGCCAGAGCCTGACTGGTCTCCTGCTGTAGGGCCTCCCTGATCCATCAGCCTTCAGCCCCAGCGTGCACCTCCTGTATGGTTACACCTCCTGTATGGTTACACCTCCTGTATGGTTACACCTCCTGTATGGTTACACCTCCTGTGTGGTTACACCTCCTGTATGGTTACACCTCCTGTATGGTTACACCTCCTGTATGGTTACACCTCCTGTATGGTTACACCTCCTGTGTGGTTACACCTCCTGTGTGGTTACACCTCCTGTGTGGTTACACCTCCTGTATGGTTACACCTCCTGTATGGTTACACCTCCTGTATGGTTACACCTCCTGTATGGTTACACCTCCTGTGTGGTTACACCTCCTGTGTGGTTACACCTCCTGTGTGGTTACACCTCCTGTATGGTTACACCTCCTGTATGGTTACACCTCCTGTATGGTTACACCTCCTGTATGGTTACACCTCCTGTGTGGTTACACCTCCTGTATCACACACAACCCTCCTCATTCCCCCAGCAGCAGCAACAGATCTGCATTTTCACATCACATTTCAAGCTCCCGGCTGTTACTTCACCTTCCATTCGTAGCGTTCCCGACTGAGCCGCCCAATTCATTCCTTCAGGGTGTCTCTCCTGAAATGTGCCTTGTTCCCTCTTTCATACTGTAGTGGCCAGTTTGTCTCACTGCTGTCCTCACACTGAATGCGTACAATGCCTTATTTCCAGCAACGACGACCCCAGGAATTATGTTTCTGCTCTTTTATTTTCTTCTTTTTACTTAAAGGTACAATAGGTAAGGATTTTGTGTTAAAACATTGTTACAAGACCATTGTAAATCCCTTCCTATCATTGAAAAGGGCTCCCTGACATGTTGACCCTCTTCCTGTGTTTACAGTCCTTCAATTCTGGTTTCAGAATATACAGTTGACGGGCTGTTAGTCACAGCTGTACAACAATTCAAGCTCATTGGTTGAAAATTAGTTCTAATTGCCCGTGTAGCTGCCCACATTGCACTCCAGACAAGCTATCACTGAAACTCTGAGGGGCAAGGCCCTTAACCCTGCATTGCTCCAGGGGAGGATTGTCTCCTGCTTAGTCTAATCAACTGTATGTCGCTCTGGATAAGAGCGTCTGCCAAATGCCATTAATATAATGTAATGTATACTATTGCTTATTATCCAAGCAAAGACTACATACCTAATTATAAAACAATACCAGTTTGCTATCAGTAGCAACAAGCAAATCAGCCATAGTTAGCTCAACAAATTTCCACCAGCCACTTCATAATTCAAAGTTCTCCCACTCAAAGTTACTAGTCAGAGTGATTGTAACCTAGGCAACAGGGTTATCAGTTGAGTTCTAGCCAATATACGAACAATACAGTACCACGCTAATCAGGTCTTGTTGGCCATGACATGTAACCTCATATGTATAGCATTCCATTATGCCAGGATCTCTACCCAGTGCTATACAATTAAACTGCTTAATGTGTGCATTTCCTATTAAATGGCAAATGTCTGCATTTATGTAGTGCTGTTATCCAAAGCACTGTACAATCGATGCTTCTCATTCAGCCATTTGCGCGCACACACACACACACACACACACTCACACACCAACAGCAATTTTCTGCCATGCAAGCCACCGGTTTATCAGGAGCAATTGGGGGTTAGGTGCCTTGCTCTGGGACTGCCAGATGACTGCTCTTACCTCCTGAGCCAATGTCGTGCTTCACCTTGGTTCCTCTCTCGCGCTGATGGAATGATCCACTAACAAAGTCATAGGGTGAATATTAACCAAACCTAAACTTTATGGACAAGGCTGCCTGAACAAGGTATTATCAACCCGACAATACAATCCCACCTTCCTAATTGCAATTATTGCAGCTCTGTCCGCTTCCTGCCTGGCAGAAAGGCAATCTCCCAGTGATTGACATTCTGCATGCTCGACGCAATTCCCCTGTTAACCGTGCACCCAGCTCAATTAGGTGTGCAGCGGGTCTGTCAGACCCACTCCTGGCACATGTATTCATATAGGCTTTGTTACAGTTGATTTACCTCTCAGAATTTTGACATGTAATTAAAATTGCAGCAAACAAAGAAACAGAATTTTAAAGGTACAGCAGGTAATTTCAGACTTGCAGCAACAAACACCCTGAGACCTCAACACTGTTTATCCCTCCTTGGCTGTGTAACGCCATTGGCTGTGGCAATCCAAACTCATGTTCAGACGATGAGTGCCGGCGCGAATTAAAGGACTATAAACACAGGCAGAGGGTGAGTCAACATGTCACTGAGGTTTCGATGATCGGAAGGGATTTACAATGGTCTTGTAACACAAACATCTTACCTATTGTACCTTTTGTACAAATAAAAAAATAAAAAAATAATAATAATCAATATATATATATATATATATATATATATATATATATACACATACATATATATACATAGCTTTCTTCTTAATGATGTTACAAATAGTTTTTGGGTAAGTCTATCATTTGGCCTCTGTCTCTGACTCCGTTTTTCTTAGTTCTCCGCCTCATATAAGCTGCCTTAATTGCCACAGCTTTGGTCCTCATGCTGACCAGGGGCAGTAACAGACTCCAGAAGCAATACAAAGCCTTGAATCAAAACTCGTTACTGAAAGCTTTTAGGAAACGATTGAATACATCTCGATTCAGAAACAGCAAAGAAGCCTATATATGTATAACTATGTATAATAATGGATGTAATTCCTACACGGATTACCCAATATGGATGCGTGTACTGTCAAATTAAATGCAACATTCTGCATTTTAACATCACATTCATTGTTTCATTTGTGCTGGAGTACAGAGCCACAAGAAAATAAATTGTACCACTGTCCAAATACTGGACCTCACTGTAGCTCCCTGTCTCCCCCCAAACCTACACATATGCCTATACGTATGACATATTGGACTCCATTCATTCTTACTTGGCAAAGATTGAAATATAGTATATAAGTATCTCTTCTAATTAAAGATATTTGGTTTCCACAATCCTTCCATTTCAGCTCAAATGCAAAGACATTCTCTCCTTGTGCACTTGCATAGCATAGGAACAATGCTGACTCTACGGAGAAATACACACACACAACAGCTAGTCGCCAGAATTTCAGGTGTTGACAAAACAGCTTTGAAAACAAGCATGCCACACAAGTCTTATCACATCACACAGAGAACCCATTATTTCTCAGCCTTCCAAAACCATTGATTTTATTTCACTATTTCAGACATTGCAGATACCTCATATTAGTTATTAAAAAGAACATTGCAGGCATCTCATCCAGAATAGTTAGTTTGGATCAGTAAATGCAATACATTTAAAGTGAAATATGTGTCAATATCTACTTAATCTGATCAGAGTTGTTACTTGTTTTCTCAAATGGAGCAGGAACGGGAAAATGTGAAATTGGCATTTCAAGAAGACAGGCAGGGCATGCATATGTTTAATAAAATGTCTTTTTAAACCCATTCGGGAACAATAAATGAACGCAGTTTGCATGTGTGAGTGTTAAAAAGAAATGTGCAGCGCCTGGTATTGAAGGGAGCAAATAAGACAGTATGCAAATTGTATGCTTCAAAAATGGGTTCATAATTATACAGGGGTAAAAATGGCTACTGACAGGGACAACAACAGGGTCAATAGTGTCAATATTAAGTGGTGAGCAAAAAGTCCTTTGCTTCCCTTTCACGGGTGAATGCCACATATTAAAGTCTGTCACGGGGATGTGGCCTTACAGGCTCTGAGCCCTGAAGAACTCCGGCAAAGGAGAACTGAAAGCACTGACTGTCAACATTGTTTCCATAAAGATAATGTGTTGTCCATTCCGGATACTGCACTGCAGCTTCATGTAGGGTTTAATTTGCGTTTGTGTGCAAGTCTGTGTGTGTGTGTGTGTGTCTGTGTCTGTGTTCCCTCTCTTTCCTGCTTTAAAATTCAGCTTGACTAGCTTGCAAATTGCACTGGTCATAAGCTGGTCTAGCTGGGTATGAGCTGACCAACCGGGCATGGTTTGGGTATGCATGTACAGTGTTTGTACATATCTTTGTCTCTGGGGATGAGGGATGGGTGGTTGGCTGTGTATGTGTGTGTGTGTGTGTGTGTGTGTGTGCGTGTGTGTGTTTGTGTATGCATGTACAATGTCTGTACATATCCTTGCCTGTGGGGATGAGGGAGGGGTGGTTGGCTGTGTGTGTGTGTGTGCTTGTGTATGCATGTACAATGTCTGTACATATCCTTGCCTGTGGGGATGAGGGGTGGTTGGCTGTGTGTGTGTGTGTGTGTGTGTGTGCGCGTGGGTGTGTGTGTGCGTGTGTGTGTGCGTGTGTGTGTGTGTGTGTGTGTGTGTTTGTGTATGCATGTACAGTGTTTGTACATATCTTTGTCTCTGGGGATGAGGGAGGGGTGGTTGGCTGTGTGTGTGTGTGTGTGTGTGTGTGTGTGTATGTGTGTGTGTGTGTGTGTGTATGCATGTGGACGCACGAGTATAAGCATTTGTGCAGCGTTTGGTGGCGGCACTGTACCCATTGAAACCTGAAGATAACATTGTGAGTGTAATGCAGTGCAGTTGCTCAGGCTGGTCTGTGAGTTTAATTAGCAGCACTTGAGCCCACACTGCAAGCAGAGAGGTGTGGTGAGTCTCGAAGGGGAGTAATTAAATCCTTTACTAACACCTGTGACGCTGCTATCTTATCGTGCACCCGCACTGTCAAACAGAACAAGTTCCTTCTTGACCTCAAAGGTCACACGACAATTACCTCTCTACACACATTCAACTTACACTGCAACATAAAATGGAGGGGGGGGGGTGAAACACATGCAGGGACAGCCCGACGACTGTTACAGTTGTTCGGCCTGGCAAAGCGTGTTCTTTGAAAAATGAATGAGAACGACTAAGGTACACAAGATTAAATGCGGAAATGAGCTCATCCTCTGAAGTTGGGGCCAGGGGGTCAGGCCATTCCGTGCGAGTAATCAGAGACGATCTACGATCTGCGCCCGGTAAACCTGCAGGGAGCGAAGGTAACGACAGGCCGACACCCGCAATGGATGAAGCAGGAAGACAAATGCGAAATTGCCCTTTGGACCGTTTGGTATAAAGCAACTGCCGGTCTCCTTGGGGAGAGTTATAAAAGATTGCCTCGCTACCACACCTTTTTCACTGAGAGAAAACGCGGGCCCATTTTAGGCCAAGGATTGAAAAGGTTTAGGCCAGATGATGACAAATAATGCATGCTCGATACATTTTCAATAACATTTTCACCTGAACACGAATGCTTAATAAGGTTTACCATCGTGTTATGCGCGCTAAAAAACGTGTAGCTGGGCCGTGGTGACGCACGGCTAACGTAGCAGGCCTTGACACAGGCATCAGTTAGTCACAGTCGCACACCGAGGACCGGGGTTCGGGGTTTGGCCGGCTCACGTGGAGTGGCATAATTGGCTCCCCGCTCCGAGGGAGGGGCTTAGCGGGGCTTAGTAGGATCACAGCAGAATCACGGTCACAGGCTCTGAGACAATACGGCGTGAAGAAGGCGTGTTGCTCTCTGGATCGGCTGATCTTTCCGCGCCGCTGAGGGATGGGGTCATAGGTGGTGTCTCCCCAGCTAACTCGAATAATTCGAATAGACAGGGTACAATTAGCTACCAAATTGGGAGAATTTGACACAAATTCATAAAATAAAGATAAAAATAGAAAAATGTATAGCTTATGATAAGAGGGTATTCAACATTTCAAGGAATATATAATCCCTACAACCATCAACCAACCAATGAAACATGGGATCAAATCCACAAGCTTCTCTGCCTTGCTACTGCTGAGCCCTGATGGCCATGAAAATTGACTTGAACAAATTTTTAACACAATATAAATATCTGATTCTCTGTGATCTTAGAGGGCACTGTAGGAACAGCGGAACTTTCATCTCCTGGCATGGAGCTACATCTTTTAAAGCTACAGCTCCAGTCAAGATGCAGCACTTGTGCCCGAACAAGTAGCAACAGATTAAAACTGTGTATTGCGTTTTGTTCCTATTATTGCAGTCCCGTTTGACCTGTGACCTAAACTGAAATTGCCTTCTTGGATCAGTGCACATGTTTCCATTAGCAGTCTATTTTCACGTCCGCTAAATGGGTAATCAACCCCCGTTTTCCTCCAGAAGCTGGTAGTTCATAGCTAGCAGGCTTTTGCCGATCCCATTAAAGGCTGACGAAATGTACGGCCTGTAGCGTAGTGGTTAAGGCACATGACTAGGACCCGCAAGGTTGGCGGTTCGAGTCCCAGTGTAGCCACAATAAGCTCTGCACAGCTGTTCAGGGGCTCCAGGGGAGGATTATCTCCTGCTTCTTCTAATCAACTGTGTGTCGCTCTGGATAAGAGCATCTGCCAAATGCCGTTCATGTAATGTAAAAATGACCACACCATGGAACATGGTGTACTGTAAATATGTATTGTACCACAGACATGCACTTGTAGAGCCTGAGGTTGAGCTTGGAGTCACAAATGTTAAATAGGCAAGTGTGATACAGTTCTAAACATATTGTGTTATCTTATCTTCTCAGTCAGTCATTGCAATTGTGAACTGCCGGTGTTGCACATGATGTGGACAGGCCTCGTAATATTCAACACATTTTTTTTTTAACATGGTAAAACCTATTGTTATTGTTGTACCACTTGCATTCACTGTGCAATTTGTTAGGTGGTCCTGTACACCAGCTTGTTAATGCAAATATTTAATCAACCAATCATGTTGCAGCAACTAAATGCACAAAAGCATACGGACATGGTCAAGAAGTTCAGCTTTTTTCAGGCCAAATGTCAGAATGTGGAAGTAATGTGATTGAACCATGACTTCAACCATGGAATGATTGTTGGTGCCTGACAGGGTGGTTTTAGTATCTCAGAAACTGCTGATCTCATGTGATTGTCATGCACAAGAGTCCCTTTGTAGAGTTTGCAGAGTATGTTGAAAAAAAAAAAAAAAAACATCCAGTGAGCAGCAGTTCTGTGGGCAAAAATGCCTTGTTAATGAGAGAGGTCAGAGGAGAAGGGCCAGTCTGGTTGAAGCTGACAGGAAGGTGACAGTAACACACATTTAATTCAATATTCTCAGGTTTGACTAGTCGAAGCATCACTGAACACACAATGCGTCAAACTTCTAAGCTACAGGAGCAGAAGATCAATAAGTCAAAAAAATAAGTTGAATACCTAAGTGCTCACTGCATTTATTTTCATATCTTAAAATAATGTGATATGCAGAATGTCAAGAAGACTGTTTATCGTATAAAGTACAGATTTGAATCCACAACTTGTTCCAACATTTGCACATACTATTTATAGCAAAACTGTGTAAACTTTGTGTGTGTACGCAAAGCAGATACCTTATTCAAATGTGCATAACTATCAGTCATAATGTGCCAATGGGAGGACTGCTAGCCCAGTGTAGACGCAGACGTTTACATTATAATGACTCTTGATGCATTGGTATATTACTTTATTTTTCTGTCAAAGAGTATTTGCCCTGGGGCCATTCGTGGAATAACCCAGCAAAAAAAGAGAAAAACAATCTGGGGTTTTTTCCTGTAAAGATAAATCTTTGGTGTGCCCCAAAGCAAAATTTGCACGGGCCAAAATGCCCAAGAAGGGAAAACAAATGATTAATACTACAGTTTGAATATGATTTGGCAGCACAATACAGCCCTTTGATAATACGAGGAGAGATAGAGGGAGAGAGAGATAGACGGCACACTCATGGGCCAGGAGAAAGCAAAGGCAGATTAAATTCCATTGTGCTCTTTTATGAATGATGCCAGTTTTCAGCAATAATGTACAGTGGAAGGAATAATCAACTCCGAGGTGTACATTAAAGGGTTTTAACACTCAGTGTGGAGGCAGAGAACCACCTGGCACGAAGCGGAGCGTGTTAAAAATCCTTTAACACACACCTCGGAATGGACTTTCAGCTTATACCATGGTATTCTACCAGAGGTAAAACCATGGAGGGGTTGGGTAATATTTTGGGGAAATTTGCCCTGAAAATATAAATGTTTTTCTGGCATTAACTACTTGTAGAGCATCTCTCAGGGGTGACCAGTGCTCAACAAAGAGAATATGTATCACTGCCATTGAGAATGGTGGAAATATGGTGGAAAAGTTCTCCTTTAATAGGTTTTAAACACAAGTCAGTGAACCAGAAGGAGAGTTAACACTGAGCAACCATACTAGACCTGGGTCAAATACATAATTGTTTTGGATTGAAATACTTTACTGTGCTTTACTGAGTTTGTCTGGTGTATTGGACCCTGCTATATGAAATACTCTCAAAAAGTGCAAACCCTGCTTTTTGGGCCTCTTGGTTGGCTCGATTGCACCAGGCAAGATCGATCAAGCACAGAAAAGTATTAAAAAAATGTTTTTTCCGATTCTAAGGAAGTGAACTGCGCATTTCACCCTCCCCAAGAAATCTGGCTATTAGCGTGCCGCCGTTCCAAGTGACTGAGCGCCATGAAAAATAGGGCATTTCCAAAGCCGGGAATCTGAGAAATAACTCAGAAACGCCCGCATTCAAACCGCACGCTTGTGGTCCACCTCCCCCCAGAGGTGCAGCTCTGTCCTCTGACAAGCCTGCTTGATAACGAACGCTTGTGTTCAGGATACGAAACCACGTGTATCCCATGTCACCATGGTGAAATACCCCCCTCTCTCCTGTACGCAAACCGCGGCCCTCCCCCGTGTCCGCCGGGACTTCAGTCACGCTGCGTTTCCTGTATTAATGCGTGGCCTTGTTCCGACAGCCCTGCCCCGGGGGGGCCCCCGGTACACCGCTGGGGTTAGTAACGAGGGCCTGTCGACGGCCCGCCCCAACTACCAAGGTCACAGGTGGGGTCGGCAGCCACCGCGAACCCGGATCATATGACCGCCGCCTCGCCTGTCGCCATGAAACATTCATGTTCCCAGGCCACCCGCCACCGAACGGGACCCTCAGCGTTTAGTGGACCGCGCACGCTAAACGCAGCTCGCCGGTGGGCTGCCCTTCTCCAGTCCGAGTCCGACACGACCCCGGGTGTACACGTGCGAAGAGTACGCAACAAGGTCTGTAATTACCGTGGATGTGCAAGCTCGGCGACTTCTTCAGACCGGAACGCGGCGGTCATTAAAATGCAGGCTGGGCGGTGTGAGGCTCGACCGCGATTATTGCTAATAAACGTGATGCGCTGACATGCAGCAGCAGGGACAATTACGGGCCGGCTGACGTTACGAAGGGGCCTGAGTGCAAGATCTGCCATACTGTATAAACAAGGTTATATAATATAAATAATCGTTCTATGTGTCTAACGACGGAAAATAAGTCCAACAATGGCAACCCGTGCTGTTAAGAAACCTAGAAATGATATGGAAGCATCTCCTTTGATAATACAATAGTGTAGAGTGTGTTTTATAAGCAGTATGCGGAGTGCATTTCTAGGGAAATGCTGCCCAGGCATTTTCTCTCACAACATACGGAATTAGAGGGAAGACGGTAGACCAAGTGTACAGGCCTTCTTATGGATGCAATCTGTCTGCATTCAGGATTCGCATTTTATTTCTGGCACTGTTAACATGCGGCAGTGTTTTTAGTGATGTAGGGTATGCAAAATTGTTTGTATGCAGGTCTGCTGCTATCGCATATAAATATAAATCAACCGAAAACGCATGTATTCACTTCCGCTGTAAGTCGCTGTGGACGAGAGCATCTGCTAAATTAATCTAACATAATGTAATGAGCCCTCAGCCATTAAATTAATTGAAATGTGAATGTACCAATGAAACGAGTAGACATCATCTATTTGAAAATACTTTCCAACAAATATATTGTCCATAGGCTTGTTATATTGCACTGCATCTGTGCAATCTGTGGAACTAATTTCGATATGATTTGCAACACAAAGACGCACATCTGATTTTCATATTGACTCTCTTAATGTATTCATATTGACTCTCTCCTCTCTTAATGTATTATGTCGGTAGTCCTTCGTTTTGTTTTTTTCACGATCGCATGTTCAAATGGTTGACTTTAGTACATTCTGTTGACTAAACCTATTAATAGCACAATGAAAAAAAGACCTTCTGGAAGAAGAGAAAAATCTGGTACTGTATTTCAAGGTTAGCTTCATGCAATGAATCCTACAAATGTCCCTGAAAGCAAATGATTCACCATTATTTTGGAATTAACCCAGTACACTACTGCTTTAGTCAGTGTATAGTTAATGAATATGCATGCTTTAAAAAAATGTCAAATGAAAAGAGGGGGTTTTGAATACATTTGGCCAGTGAAGCAGACCACTGCCACCGACAGCTGAACAACACTTTGTGTATCTGTAAATCTTGTGAAAATTTGAATCAGGTACAAGGCCAATTTAGACGTTGTTAGACATTAATTGCACGCCAGATGCTGTGCTGATCAACTGGCCCTGTCAGTTAGAATATCACAGTGAATGTACGGCACCATGATAATTAAAATATCTCTCGCTTTTCCCCGATGGACAAGTGCTAATGTAGTCATTCACGAATCACGCCCCAATTATGCAAATAGCCTTTCGCTTTAAATGATGCCTGTAGTGTAATATGTGTTTTTTATCTCTCAGTCAACAAGGGCCTCGCAAACCTGCTTGGGAAGACCGTAGCGCAAGCTGACTGGCAGGTAGATGTGAGAAAGCATAACTCAGGTACTAACATACGCTGGTATGAAGCAATAGCGCTGATGGAGCATGTAACTGCCACTAAGATTGTTTCCATTTCCATGTTTCCATTTCCCCAGTTAGCTTCAGAGATTCTCAAACCGTGTGAATAACCGTGGAAACATATCCCTGTGTTCAACTCGTCAGGTTTCGGGGGACAGAAGAACCGATCGCAGACTCAGGGGTGTGAGAAAAATGGCAGGTTTAATGAAGTAAACGGGGAGAAAATCCAAAACGTAATCCAGGGACAGGCGATGGTCGAAATCCAGGCAGGCAGGTACATGCAGGGCAGGCAGAGTGTAATCGAAAACAGGCAGAGTTCAAAAACCAGAAAAATCCAAAAAGAGCAGAAACCAGACAGAATGATAAAAGGGCAGAGGTGGAGGGAAGAGGAGGCTAGAACCAGGGGGAAGGGCTCAGAACTCGGAAACAGGAAGAGACAAACTAGCAAAGAGCAACTGAAAAGGACAGGTATAAATACACAGGGGAATGAGACAACCTAGGTGGGGCATGTGAATGAGGGTGGTCTAACAAATAAACATCAGGTGAGACACATGAAAGGGCAATCATACAATGACAAGGGAGAAACAAAATGCGGACTGGATTCAAAGACACACAAGTAATACAAACGGCTCCGGATTAGGGAGTAGACAATTGCACAGAGTTAAGGAATGTAGAGATAGTGAAGAGCAGGTGCGAACACTTTGCTGAATTAAGGCAGGCAATTTAGAGATAGAACAAGGAGGCAGAGTTATAGAGCAGTCTAGAAATAGAGATAAAGTTAGTATATTAGTTTACGTGATTCAATTCTAATTACCCAAACTAGTGACTATTAGTTAGTTAGTTAGACAGACAATTAATGTAAATGTAAGTGTTAATTATTAGCCATATTATTATTATTTATTTTATTTATTTATTTTACTTGTGATGTAAATTGTTGCACCACTTACACTCAGTGAGCAATTTATTAGGTAGTCCTGTACACCAGCTTGTTAATGCAAAGATTTAATCAACCACGTTGCAGCAACAGAAGGACAGAAGAACATCACATTTTGAGGTACAATACATAGAACCGTGTGATTCCTCCATTAAACCCCCATTAAATATGTGCAATAAAGAGCCATGCACATTTCCTGGGGAACAAAAGGAACTATAGGGATCTGGCACTAAACCCACAAGTCTCTGATGACAAGGGGTTTTATTATTATTATTATTATTATTATTATTATCCATCCATCCATCCATCCATTATCTTAACCCGCTTATCCTGATCAGGGTCGCAGGGGGGCTGGAGCCTATCCCAGCATACAT
Source organism: Conger conger (assembly GCF_963514075.1). Classification (NCBI taxonomy): domain Eukaryota; kingdom Metazoa; phylum Chordata; class Actinopteri; order Anguilliformes; family Congridae; genus Conger; species Conger conger. The sequence continues at coordinate 44,268,468 of NC_083772.1, read as the reverse complement.
TGGGCGAAAGGCAGGAATACACCCTGGACAGGTCGCCAGTCTATCGCAGGGCACACACACCATTCACTCACACACTCATACCCACAGGCAATTTAGACTCTCCAATCAGCCTAACGTGCATGTCTTTGGACTGTGGGAGGAAACCGGAGCACCCGGAGCACCCGGAGGAAACCCACGCAGACACGGGGAGAACATGCAAACTCCGCACAGAGAGGCCCCGGCCGACGGGGATTCGAACCCAGGACCTCCTTGCTGTGAGGCGGCAGTGCTACCCACTGCACCATCCGTGCCGCTATTATTATTATTATTATTATTATTATTATTATTATTATTATTATTATTATTATTATTATTATTATTATTATTATTATTATTATTATTATCATCATGTATCATATTTTGTATTATCAGTTTTCAGATTAGGATTTGCAGAGTGAGTGCAGAGTTAACTAAGGAGCATCTTGGTATATTTTCTGATGAGCCCTGGTTCTCTCCTTTCCTGCTCCGTGTCCTTGTTCTGTTGAATTACGCCTCCCACTACAGCAATGCCGATCGTCCACTCGCTGAAATAATGGCTTCGAGCCTCTCCTCAAAAGGACTCCTCTGCTGTCTTTTGCTGTTGTCAGCACAGCGGCTAGCCAGTTTTTTATACCGCTAAAGGATGGTGTCAGATACACTTGACAGATTCACGTTTGAAGTGCCAGAGATACGGTCATAAACGGCTAGAGGCAGGGTCCAGGGACCCGCCTCTCGGCTAGTACAGCTTGCCATCTACGTTCAGTGCCTCAGCAATACCTGAACTGAAATATAAGCGGAGCAGAGTCCAAACGTGTACTCTTCCACCACGAGATAGAGCAGTCTGCGCCTTCGAATGTGCCAAACTCCGAGAATGCATTCTGCCTGCTGAGAGTTCCATGGCACGGGAAGCTGTTCCATTCCATTAGGAGAGGAGAGCAGATTCAGGATTGAGGAAGATTTTCCGTCATTGCAGTGTGCTATGGTGAAATTGCTTCATCTGTTCATGCTGCTCATCTTCTCTCATTTTTGGCTGTTTTGGCTTTATCTGCTCCGGAGCATCAGCCTGACTGTTTGCAGTCCTAAGTCATATATTTTTTTTTAACCATTAGATATATCATTATGATTGAGTATTCTCCCTGGTGTAAAATCCAGCCATGACCAGCTTGAAATGGCCAGCTACCAGCTGTTTCAAAACTTCAGCTGGGCATACCATGGAGTATGATTATGGAGCTGGTATGAACTGCTCAAATGGCTACCAGCTGTTTCAAAACCTAGCTTGAGCTGTTTTTTTTTTCCCGAGCAGGGCTCACCGGAGTTGTGCTAGCGAATCAGCCCACATGCTGAAAGGTGTGCTCCCCTCCCCAGTCTGGGGCTGAGACCGACCGGGAGCATACGTCAAGAGAGCGACATTTTGAGAGAGACAACGTGACAGTAACCTAGCTAAAAAGCACATGAGCTGGGCTGCTGAAAACAACAAAAGCCAAAAAGCGTTGACTGGGTTTGCTTTAATTTGCCTTCATTATTTTAGTGCAGAACTCTTGAGGGGGAAGGGTTAAGAATTATGAATGTAGAATTATCTCTCTCCTCTCGCTCTCTCTCTCTCTCTCTCTAATTCAAAATGCTTTGTAACTTGTATTGGCAAAGCTTGCATGCAGAAATATGTAAATACATTACAATGTGCATGTAAATTAAACAATTAAACAGAACAATTGATGTGTGGTACAAACTGTGGAAGCTACTAGCCTATATCAGAGTAATAATATTACTACTCGTGGCTTTGTTGACGAGAGATGAGTCTAATGAACGCTCTGTGCAAGATTTCTTTTTCAGATGTTTTAATGCATTCATGATGAGTCCTAATTATGTTGGCAATACAACCCACACCACTAGGATGCCCTGCTTATAGTACCAATCCATGATCTGAAGACACAGAAATTAGGAAATCAAGCCAGCCAGCACTGTAAGAACACCTCCAAAGAAATATTCTGGGATATAGCCAACACTGCAACTGTAATTGGTCTAAATCCTAGCCATTACTTTAACATTTTCTGGAGAGAGGGGTTTGTTTTCTTTTCATAGTAGCGTTCTTTGTGCATAAGATGACACAGATAATCCATTCACTGAGTTCAAACTGTTAAGCCACATATGAGCAGGAAAGGGCGTCCTAAACTCAATGAGCCAAGCTTACCCACAGTCTGTTGCTGTCTGGACACAATTTCAAACTCATTAACAGCCTTTCTGAACACCGAGGCATTGACAGACAGTTCCTTTCTAATTAACTTCTTCACATGTGGTGACATTTGAAAGAATATCAAGGTTGGCAACATAATAATGCCATTTTTCAAATGAATGTTATACTGCAATCAGAGCTAAGCCTCACCAAGTGAAGAAAAACATGTAAAAAAAGGGAATGCAGCTTCTTAGATTCTTTTCATAAAAGCAAACCTCTGATTTAACCATCTCTACTCTGGATAAGTATACTGTAATATTGCACTGTAAAACAAAAAATAGCATACTATTGAAAAAGCTACTGATACTGTTTTGATGCCATAGCTTATGGCAAAAGGGTGTCTCTCAAATTAGGGGGGGAAACTCAACGTGAAGACTCAGACTGGGGCTTATGTACACAGAGGAGTGAGACAACCTAGGCGGGGCATGGGAGTGAGGGCGGTCTAACAAATAGACATCAGGTGAGACACGTGAAAGGGCAATTATACAATAATAACGGAAGAACGAAGATGTGGGACTAGATTCACATAGACTCACATGTAATACAAACGGCTCCGGATTAGGGAGTAGACAATTGCATAGGTTTAAGTAATGTAATGATAGTTAGAGAATTTCTACACTACATTAAGGCAGGCAATCAGAGGGGATGTGGAGCTACAGAGCAGTGCAGAAATAGGGAGAATGTTAATATGTTAATGAGCCTGTTTGGTATGTACAAACAGAACGTGATTAAACAATAAATACCCAAAACTAGTGAATGTTAGTTTGTTAGTTAGACAAACATATTAGTGTGTTGATATAATTAGTGCTGTACCAGTTCTATGTTGGTTGGAATTAGTAGATTAGTGCTATCTATAAACATGAACGGAGAGAAAGCGGGAAGCAAGTTAAGCGAGACGGAGAAGGAATCGTAGGAAACAACAAACAAGTTCTGAAAACACCAAAATAGTGAATCACGCAGACAGGGAAGTGACTACGTATACACCACAGGGGAAGATGAGTGCAATGAACAGGATATTACACTGAGGCTAACTGCTAACTGCTAACTATTTTTGTTGGATTGAGATGCATCACAAGTAGCAATTTATCTCAAATACCTGCATCATATGTGTTAAGCATCATATGTTAAGCAGCAATGTTCACATGCCCTTGCTTTCTGCTGGAAAGCAGATTGAGATTGTGATTATAAATATGAAGATTCTGCTTGCAGACCAACCTTGCTCCTGGAGAGCCATACGCTTAAAATCAGAACCAAGTAACCAGGACAAGCAAGTTAACAGTGTAATCAGCTGGTAAAGTGCTGAGCAGCTGCCATCTGGGAGCCCAGCGCTGGTATTTCCCCTTCTCATTCTTCCCTTCTGTTACTCTGAAAAAGTGTTTTTGTGACAGTCCTCTGCGAAATGTGCTATACAAATAAAATTCAAAATTGAGTTGAAAACGGAAACCAGCAGGTCCTGCGGCTCTCCTGGGCCAGGGCTACAGACCTCTGCATTAGAATCTATTATTATTTCGCTAAATAACAACTGTGAATTATCTCTAACAGAACAGCAACACAAAGTATGGTTGGCTGGTAAGAAAGTGACAGACCTGTAATGGATTCTTACACATCAGCATGTTTGAATGGAACACCCATTACTTTTGATTACATTAAACATTGCAAATTCTGTTCAACTGGTAGTCTTCTGGTCACATACCGGATGTTTATGTTTCCGTGTTGTCATGTATTTATCTCTTATGTTTTAGACACTTGTGTCGTCATCTATTCATATACTGTATATTCAACATATTTTTATTGATTCACAAAATCTCCATCGATCTATCTCCATATCCATATAGACCTATAAAATCACTGGTCTTGCTAGCACCAGGTGGTAAGGTCTACACACAAGACATTAATACTTGACACCAAACTATATGTATTCTTAAACACTACAACACCCTGAAACACCATTAATTAAATATTTTAGTTGCATTTTTATTTTTATTTTTTTTTACTTCTTTAAAGAACTCATAACACAATTCCCTTTATATAAAATCATATAAATTATATGGAAAAAATAAATAAAAAGGTCCATATTGAGAATGTAAGTATGAAATATCTGCAATCTGTTCACTTCTGCACTAGTCTCAAATCTCCAAAAAAATCAAGTTAAATAGGCATTTTAGCTAGCTGTTGTGTCCAAGCAAGTCATTTGAATGAGCAGACATTGGGAAACCAACTTTATAGCCAACATAAGCTCCTATAACTGCAGCCCTCTAATGTGCTTGTTGTCTGAGGTTGGGGTGCAATTACATTAATTCAATTATCATGATGGAGCAGTAGTCAGAAATCAGCCTTTAGAAATGGCATCAATAATTAGTAAGTAAATCTGGAGGAATGAGCTATTTTTCAAGTACATTCTCCCAAGAAAGGGTCTGAATCCTGAGCTGTGATATTCCTACTCTGAGTTTCTCCAGCTACTAGTTTACTTTAGCATCTGAGCTTAATCATTCATTGTCTCGCAAAACACATTTTGGGAGTCATGGGATTTCCTGAAATAATGGATAAGACTATTGAAGTGACTTTTGCAGAAGAGCGTGCTTTTGCATAAACTGCTAAATTCTTTTCATAACCGTTCCCATTTTTCCTCTGTCTTGGTTGTGTTGTGTTCCCTCTCTATTCCACAGTGTCTGCAGCTGAAGCTAGTGTTTTGATATTGCAGCAGGGAGCAATCAAAACAAAGGGAAAATATGCGCACATCTTTGGCGTTCATCAGAAATTATGCAGTAGGAGTATGCTTCATAAACAGGAGCAGTCATATAACAGTTGGTGTTGTGCTCGCTTGCGAGATGGAGGCAAGAGCTCATGAATGTTAAAAAAATAAAACGTCATGCTCACCGCAGAATTGTGACAGGTCAGTACACATACAGTGTGTGGGATGTGTTTCACGGGAAATACCTGCAGATATGAATGAATACAAATAGGCATTGCACATTTATTTTTTTCATGAAAAGTACTTTTGGTGAAGCGCTTTGAAATGTCCCTAAAATGTGTAGTACATGGCACTGTTATCACATTTCTTTTTGCATTTATTAATTTTGCCTGTTGCACAATAATAAGTATATATAGTTCTGCATATATAGTGTGCACACTCAGAAATAAAGTGAAAATTGAGGTAAATATTTGTTCGTCAAGAATCAAATGCTGCAAGTACAGTAATGTTCTCTTTGGGCACAAATGAGTAAGTTTTCCAACTACAAAAAGGTACTAATTAGTTATCCAGTGGGCTCCAGAATTATTGGCACCCTTGATGAATATGCACAAAAAATGCTGTAAACTAAAAAATAATATAGTTATTGATATAAGCTTTATCTTCCAAGATGTTAAAGCAGTGTGCTTTATTAATGATTCAATGGAATCAAAAAAACATATTTCCCCAAAAACAGATTCCACAATTATTGGCACCCGTGGTTTAATACTTTGTGCAAACACCCCTGACAGCCATAAGTCTTTTCATATAATTAGTGATATGGTTAGAGAACACATTTGGAGGGATTTTTGACCATCCAATCACCTTACAATCTTCCGTACTGTCTGCGGGGATAATATGTACTTGTGCACTTCCTGGCAAGTTTGCAACCATTCCATATGTCTTATGCCTTTTTTTGGTATGTTGAACCGTTTATGTAGATTTTGTACCCATTACCTGACTTGTGATGGTCAGTTACCTTTTGAATTGACAGTTCTTTGGGTTTTCCCATGCTGATAGTTGACAAAGGGACTTTGCAAGCTCATTTTTATACTGTAGTGGAACAGGAAGTGATGGAATGACACAGTGTCGTTTTTTAGACTGAGAATTTTTTTTTAAAGTTACTATTTTACTTATTTACAATAAGCTAAATGTTCATTGTTAGGGGTGGCAAAATTTTGGCATAAAAATTAGATTACTAAATAAAAAACATTTAAACATGAGAGAAAATGTATTGAAATAAAAGTATTTCGTTTTCCCAAACATTTGGATCTTTTTAGGCACTTTTGTACCTTTATTTCTGAGAATGTCGTCCATATGTATTTGGACAACACTTTTTTTGTTGCTTTGGCTCTGTGCACCACCTCATTGGATTTGAAATGAAATGATGAATATGAGGATAAAGAAACAGTAGGCAGCTGTCTCAATGGTCACATGTTGAAAATCATAGCACCTGTTGGCTCTGCCCACAGAGAAAGAGACCCACGTTTCACCTTGTGAAGAACGTGCATCCACATATCTAGCTACAACTCTTCGGCAAGCAGGATTAACCTTTTCATTCCCAAGAGTGCCATATGGCACTCAAGCATAACCACCTTTTTTATCCTTTCAACCAATCAAAAAGACTGCTTACTGTTGTTTTGAGCCCCTATTAAAACTTTCTCAATGTTCTCAACCAGAGCCAAAACCCCTTGGGATTTGAGTGCAGCCACTCCATATCGGTCTCGGGACTGAAAGGGTTTTAAGGGCTTGTTCCCCGTGGCCCATGTGAAAGGTCTGGAAGGGGAAGAAATACACAGACGCACCCCTCAAGCATTACCATGGAAACAAAGAAGAATGATAAGAGCTCTTTAGAAGATGTGTGCCCCTATTTAACCATGATATCGAAATAAATATCACCAGCTGAGGGAAAAGACTAAATATAGCACCTCAAGCTCAACTAGCTCTCGACCGCTAACTGAACTCAACAAACTTTGTATCAACATTGTCATTTAGCCTGGTATATAAGGAAATCTACACATTTAATGCTAGCTTGCCTGTCAGGAGACATAATAGCCTACTTATTCATGCGATTATCTAATCAGCCAATTGTTCGGCAGCAGTGCAGTGCATACGATCATGTAGATATAGTAACTCAAATAACCAAACACTGCAACAGTGGTATGCAGAAGAGCATCTCTGAACACACAACGCATCATAACTCTTAGTTGATAGGCTACAGCAGCAGAAGTCTAGAAAATATGTCTAATAAATACCTAATAAAGTGGTTGGTGAGTATGTGCTGATGTTGCACTAAATCTGACCCTGATGTTGATGTCACTAATGTGTGATGCACATAAAGCTGCAATTATTTTAGCTGTAAATACACCCATTACCATCAAAAACATTTTGAACACACCTGATTAATAATATAAAACTGGTGAAACCAAATTATTACTGTGCCCTGAAATGGTAAACGGTCTGCATTTTATATAGCACCTTTATCGAAAGCGCTGTACAATCGATGCTTCTCATTCACCCGTTCAGACACCAATGTCATTTGGCTACCATGCAAGGCCTGGAACAATTGGGGGTTAGGTGTCTTGCTCAGGGACACTTCGATGCACCCAGGGTGAGATCAAACCGGCTATCCTCCTACTGCCAGAACACTGCTCTGACCTCCTGAGCCCTGACCCTCCAAATGGCGGGGGCTATACATAAAACAAGGTGCAATTTCTACATGGTGAAACCGACATTTATAAAAAAAATACCTTTTAATATCAGCTGACAATTTGCATGTTAACCAGATGTGAATTGTATGATGACAAATTGTATACTGTATATATACACAATATATTCTAAAGTGCTAAAGTGCTTTAATGTGCTTTGATGACCACGTACTGTAGCACATTTGAATATCTTTTTTTGAATGGCACACCTAATTAAAATAAAAGAAGCTGTCAGCGCGGGAATGAAATGTACGAGCCAGATGAATGGAGTGATGAATTACCGATATTGGAGAGCTTTAAAATGAAAGAGGTGTTCTCAATCAGAAGCACATTATCTTTGCTGAAAAGACAGCTTAGAGGACTGTGATTAATAAATGTAAATTAAATCCAGTGCGTTTTTCTTTCAGGCCGACTTAAATATGCTTTTAAAACCAAAAACTCCAAGTTATCTAACAGTATTAAACTGGCTTGGATTATATTAATGGCCACATGATGTATGGTACCAATAAGTAAGTGTATGTGGGCGTGCACGTGACCTCTTTGGAGAAGCCATAGGCCAGTATTCTATTGGACTGAAGAATCTGATCCAAATTACTTTTTTTTAATTTTTTTTATTTGGTAGGCAATTGTACCCCGTCTGATTCAATTAGAGCTAGTGTTAGATACACCGCCCACACCCTGTCCCTCAGCGGCCCGAAGGAGAGCAACACGCCTTCTTGTCTCATGCTCGTTCTTCCTTAATTCCAAGGCGCCCAAGGTTTTTGTTGTGCAGCGATCTACTAACCCTGCCAAGTCCTTCCCTCTGGAGCAGCGAGCCAATTATGCTGCTCCATGTGAGCCAGCCAAACTTGGCTTTTTGGCACGACCGGGAATCAAACCCCGGTCCCCGGTGTGCAACTGCAGTCAACTGCAACCTCAAGTCCGCTGCATCTTAGCCTGCACCACCACGGCTCATCAAATGACATTTTATACCGTCCATTCAATATATCAATAAAAAAATATCATTTTACATTTTAACCCCTTAAGTATTGCCCCTTTTCTTGACACAAGCTTGAATATGACATACCCAAAACAAAATTGTTCTATACTATTCTAGAGCTCTTTTGACTACAAGCATCCTGGTCTCTTCTGAAAGGTTTGTTTTGAATCAGAATTTCTCCAAATATTACTAAAACAAAGTTACAGAAGCTGAAACACAGTGAAAGTGCAAGCTTTTTTTCTCACTGAAATTATGTTCTGTTTTTGACTGGATACAGATTATTGTAGCTGTGGCTGGTGTGCTTAGAAAAACAATGGAGCCAAGTCACAACACTGGATGAATCCCTTTTCAAATCGCAGGGCAATATCACCAAAAATGAGCATTTTACATTGTTTTTTCTAATCTATGTCTGAGCAGTTTTCCAAAAAGGACATTTAGAGGCTCCAAAAGGACACTTACGAACTAAATTATATTATGGGTCTAATGCGATGTAAAATACAACATTTTGCTTACTACACTATACAAGTAACTTTTTATCGTTTTGTTCTAAGAAATTATACACTGTTGAAAACATAAAGTCATCAGCTAAAATACTTTTTAGTCGTCACTTCAATAACATGCCCATAGTCGGTTCTTTGATGAGCTGAATTTATGATGAATTTTCTTACACATGGATGGGGCTTTTTCAATGCAACTAAATTACAAATACTGGTCAGAGACAGTTGTAGTTGGACTCATCATGTTCGAGAGAGCCTATACAAAACGTAGATAATAGCATTTCTAAGTACTTGTCTAGAAGTACACAATGGCAAAACGGACAACAATGATAATTCCTCCAGAGAAATTCACAATGGACATTCTTTCAACGTTAGCACATTTTTAGAATGAATGGATTTTCATTTTAAAGTGAATGTATGCACTTTATCTGACAATTTGAAAATCTAAATGCAAAGCCCATTTGACTTTTCATCTTCTGTAGACACAACCCTGTCATAATTAAAATACAAATGTAAGGCATCAATTCTGTTCTTTAGAAATAGCATTTTCTTCTTGTCATCGCATGGTTGATGACAAAAAGGAAATAATTCAGTTGGTCTTTGCATGGTTGACGGCCAACCAGCTAATCACGGTACTAGGCTGACATAAATGAAAATCCATTGAAGTTTTCCTGTTTGCAGTTCAAATGAAAAAGAAATGCAATTGCTGATTTGTATTTCCTTTTGAAGCCTGGAAAACCTAAATACAAAAAACTGTAGGCTAAAGGATATGATCAAGGTAAATCCCCCCCCCCCTCCAATCCCTTATGAATTATTCATGAACCTTTCAAACCTTGTCCTATGAAAAGAAAATAGGCTATCGCATATGTTAGGCAATACCTGGCTCCCTTATTCTGTGAAATACACATTCTCATTTTATGTAAGCTAACTGTGCTAATACACACAAAAAAAAAAAACATACCATAAAATAATAATAAAAATGTATTCCTTGGTACCCCTGCACCTATCACACTCGGTGCCCCTGTATGTAGACTCTGGCAATGTCGATATATGTACAAGATTAATCAAATAATGACAAACTTTAAGAACAAGCTCCATCTGTATGCTTAACGACCATGAATTAAGTACAGCTACCAATAAAGTTTTTGTCAGTTATTTCCTTTACAATAATAATAAAAAAGTTAATTTGGAATAGTTTTTGTTGTTGAAAGAAAGATTTGAATGAGACCCTGGCATTGTGAATTCATGTTGCGTTAAAATGAATCGGAATGTGTCGAAGAAATAATTTATTCTGCATTAAGCATGCCTATTTTTGTCACATTTTGAGCAATTCTATTCCATATTAACAAAAATGAACTGTGGTATCTTGGAATACATAAATGAGTGAATAATTGCAATGCCAATGTGACAATGGAAGTGCATTAATTCTTCAATTCATTATTTATATTGGATACGATACTGTGCTTCATTATTTGATATATCAGTGACTGCAATCATTCATTTCCTCTAAGCTAGTGCATGCAAAAAAAAAGCTTAAAATACGACATAAAAATGGAAATAGCTCATTTGTCAACCCATGCTTGGCTTGTATTTGAGCATTACAGATCCAAATGCAGTAGATATCCAGAGTTCAGCAACCTGCCGTTATTAACTTGGAGCATGCCCACGTAGACCCCTCAATTCAGAACAGATATGGGTCAGATTTAATTTACTATCACTCATGTAGAGATGAGAGTGGTTAAAATCTTGTTGACACTGCGGACCTCCAGGAGTTCCACATTCCTACTCTGCTCTGATAAATAATTGGTTGAGCTGGTATTCAATAACATACCTACAGAATTGTATTGAGAGGAGAGGAATTTAACTTAAGTTTCTGGCAGATAAAGGGAACACTGAGTTGCAAACTGCAGATTCCCATAGTTGTCTGCAGGAAGCAGGACATCCGTACATAGGCATTGCAGGTGTGATGGACATGTGCAGTTCATGGAAGTCATGGCTGTTGATTAATTAACGGGGGCATTCATAGGGCGTGGCTGCAAAAGATCATGTGTGCTCAGTCAACTTACCCTGTATAAATAACGGTTAATAATAATAATTTGCTGTAGTGCAGAACCTACCTAAGTGGCATGGATGGTGCAGTGGGTAGCACTGCCGCCTCACAGCAAGGAGGTCCTGGGTTCAAATCCCCGTCGGCCGGGGCCTCTCTGTCTGGAGTTTGCATGTTCTCCCCGTGTTTGCATGGCTTTCCTCCCACAGTCCAAAGACATGCAGGTTAGGCTGTTGGAGAGTCTAAATTGCCCGTAGGTATGAGTGTGTGAGTGAATGGTGTGTGTGCCCTGTGATGGACTGGCGCCCTGTCTAGGGTGTATTCCTGCCTTCCGCCCAATGTATGCTGGGATAGGCTCCAGCCCCCCTGTGACCCTGTTCAGGAAAAGCGGGGTCAAGATAATGAATGAATGAATGAATGAATTAATTAACCTACCTGTTATCTTGGGTCAGTTGTGTGAGTCTCTTTACAGGCATGTATGCTGTATAATTGTAATACAAGTCTTTAAAATGTAATTTATTGTCTAAAGGTCAAATGTTTGAAATGTATTTTTTTCTGTATGTGCCGTTTTCCATTTCTCTGATGAATTGCGCATTATGTGTTCAAATATTTTCTCTTTTTTTTTCTTTGTAGGATTTGCTTGAAGGTGCACTTTCCATGATCTTGTCCTTGAGCAGGAATTCAAATATTATTTTATATCTTTCTATCCTGAGGAACATTCACAGCCTGTTTATCCACCCTGCTTTCAACTGCGGTTCAATTCGAGGGATTGCTATTAAGAAAATAGCCCAATATAAATCCACTAGCCTTGAAGGCTGACCACACCAAGCAGGGTGTCATTAAATATTTTTTACTTCATGTGTAATTATTATAATTAGTATTTCATTTTAACAAGGTCAAACAGACAGGGAAATAACACATTTATGCCAATACCCTCTTGCCTTACTGTTTACTGAAAAAATGCAAATGACCATGGACTTATTTATCATGTATATTTTATTATAATGTTGCAAATTTAGTCTGATGGCAGTCCTTATGACCTGAAGTCAGGCTGTCCCTGAGCCTTTGGGGACCCAAAGCAAATGGCAAAGGTATATTTCTTCATTTTCTTTGTGAAATGGTGGAATCTTACGGGGTTATTCCAATCTAGTTTGGGTGGCCTGTAGCGTAGTGGTTAAGGTAAATGACTGGGACATGCAAGGTCGGTGGTTCTAATCCCGGTGTAGCCACAATAAGATCCGCACAGCCGTTGGGCCCTTGAGCAAGGCCCTTAACCCTGCATTGCTCCATGGGAGGATTGTCTCCTGCTTAATCTAATCAACTGTACATCGCTCTGGATAAGAGCGTCTGCCAAAATGCCAATAATGTAGTCGAAGCAAGTACAGTACAGACATATACCCCACTACACTATGGCAACTCAACACATACTGCATTCCCTGGCAGGCTAGGTTTAACAGCTGTGTGGTCTGAATATTCTGTATACTCCCCATGTCCTCGGGGGCAAAAATGACCCGCCTTTACTAAAGCCCTAAAACAAAGCAGCGTAATTGAATTTTAAACCCCAAATCTATTTTGCATGAAGAAACCACCTGTCACTCATCACAAACTTCGTCATCAAATTTCAAGTTGAAAAAAAAAAGATCATTTTGGGTGCTTTTCTCTGCTGTTAAACATTGGTCATTTCTGACCCTTAAGACAACACAAAGGTTAAAACATTCAAAAACATTAAGAGATGAGGCATTTCTGGGTAAGACACATTTGATCATGGCCTTTCCATGGGCCTTCTATTGAATCTGGTATAAAGACACCCGTTTTGTCCAGCGAGTGGAGCTACTTTGCCCTGTATAGCCATTTTTTCCTTGTTTCACTTCATTCAGTTTTTATTTCTTTAATCTGCAAGTGCTTTTGCGCATCACACACACTATGCATTGCATTGAAACACTGTGCCATTGCTGACTGCTGTACAATGTGTGTCCAAGCCAGGCAAGCCTCACAGTCGTATCACCCCCTCCCTGGGAGACGATGGCCGCTATAACACCTTTTTTCCCCCCAGTTACCAAATGCCACCTTCAAATCCACTCACAACATTATAGACAATAGGATGTGATGGAAGACACAATGAAATTTCAAACTGCCGTTGGATGTTGCCGTCGAGCTGTGAGTTAGTTTGCAATACGCTCTACAGGCTCCTAGGTACATTTAAAATGGATCATTATGCCATCACGCCGTTTTATATTGTGCCCAAACACCATCTTTGTTCCCGTTTTCGATTTCTGCTGTCAAATTTAAAGGGCAGGCAATGCATTCTGGAGCTAATACGAGTATGGATGGCATAAACAAACAGCTATGTTAATATTGCTGGGTACATACAGATTAAAATTACAATGCAATCATCATTAGCGCTGGGTTTTTGTCACCGATATTGAGGGTGTCAGGGATTGTGTGATTTGTTGGCCTAGTTTATTGGAAGTTCTATGAATTCCCCCACTCTTAGTGCTTTCTGTGATTTGATGTCAGTTTCGGATGGTGACTATCAACCTTAATATAGCCCAGTGGTTAGTTAATCTAGCCCGATATAGATAATCAATTGAAGAATGAATGCACTTGCATTGTCACATTGCCCAGTGGTTTCCAAACCTGGTCCTGGGGTCCCCTATGTATGCTGGTTTCTGTTCCAACCATTATTGAAATCTCAGAATTTAAACAGTTAATTTCACTTAAGTAGGTGCTTCATGTTTAAAGGAGTTATCTAAGACACTTTATGTCAGATATAGCTATGCATGCCATGAAGTATAACATTCCCAAGTTCATATTTTGCTATATTGCAAACAGTTACATGAATACATTTAGTTTTTCATCAAATGAGAAAAGCCTGAGCTTAATCAGAATGCTCCTATTTAGGTTATTGTTTTATTTAATTAATAATTAACAACATACATGTTTGGCACTTTATCTTTTTCTTTGTCTGGATTTTTTTTTCCATTATCTTCCTGATGGTTTGTTTTAGTGGCCAGGTGTCCACACTTTAGGCCTAATTGATTCAACTCAAGCTTTAATTTGATCATGTAAATATTGACTTCTTTTTATGCAGTTGTTTGCAATATAGCACAATATGAACTTGGAATTTGTATTCGCCATGGCATGCATAGCTATATCTGACATAATATGGCTTACATAACCCCTTTAAACATGAAGATGCAATTATGCAATTATGGTTGGAAAGAAAACCAGCAGACACAGGGCATACCCAGGACCGGGTACTGAGAACCACTGATCTGGCCTATAGTGCCATTTGTATTGGCCAGGGGTCGGCAACCCTGGTCCTGGAGAGCCGCAGGGTGTGCTGGCTTTCGTCTCCACCTTAAAATAAGCAACCGATTCAGACCCAAGAAACCAGGTGAGGTGAGTTAACTGTGTAATCAACGGCTTTCATTGATCAATTAATGCCAAGTGACAACGAAAGCCAGCACACCCTGTGGCTCTCCAGGACCAGGGTTGCCGACCCCTGGTATTGGCTAATCATTTTAACCATATAGAACATGCTGGAAGAAACTGTGTGTCAATATCTGGACCAGTGTTCCTCATTCCTGGCCCTGGAGAGCTGCAGGGTGTGCTGGCTTTTGTTACTCAGCACTTACATTTAACGGCATTAACAATTCACTTACCTCACCTGGTTTCTTGAGTCTGATATTGAGGTGAAAACAAAAAGCAGCACACCCCGTGGCTCTGCAGGAACCAGGAGTGAGAACAACTGGTATAGATTCGGGAATGCACTGGGACCAGGATTCCCATCTTTGTCAGTTGTTGCAACCAGATATTTGTTGGCTAGTACTGATGCAGAGCACTCCCTGTTATGGGAAAACAGGCAAACTCTCAAACCTGGTGATGTACAAACAAACTTTAAAGCAGTGGTCTCCAACTCTGGTCCTCGGGAGCCACAGGGTCTGCTGGTTTTTGTTGTCACTCGATTAATCAATTAGAGCAGTGGATTACACAGTTAACTCACCTCACTGGTTACCTCACTGGTTACTTTAACTTAACAGGGTGCTAATTTCAAGGTGAAAACAAAAACCAACAGACCTAATAACTCTCCAGGACCAGGGTTGGAGACTACTGCTTTAAATAAATAAAAATGGATACACAACCACGTTTGATTATTTCAATAATGCAACTTTGCTGTGATTCTCTGTGACTTTTGCCAATATTTTCTGTGACAAACACGATATCATTATCATCATTATTATTTACTCATCAACAACCTTTAATAAAGTGACAGGGGTGCACAACTCCGGTCCTCGAGGGCCGGTCTGCATATTGGGTTTTATTCCAACCATTTGCCTTGTTTTTAATTTGCTGACAGCTCTATAAACTACCCTGGTTGAAGCCTGGACAGGAGCAGTCTGCAGCAGATTGGGCCACACCCACTGATTAGCTGGGCATATGTACCAGGGTTGCACTATCCAATCAGGTTTTAAGACTGAGCTGTTTCCCCAATAGGCATCTGAGAGGAGGGGTGAAACAAGATTAGGCATGTGAAAGACACACAAGAAAAACACATGCAAACCTGATGGCGCTGAAAGAAACATTGATTTAGGTTTTTTTATTTTGTTAGTTTTTTAGTTTATTCTTTTTTGGCCACTGCTCACCGAGGCCAAGTTTTTGTTTTTGTTGGTATAATGTCAAATTTGCCCTTGCGTGCCGTCACTGTTACACGGATAATCATCCCAGTAAAAACTCTCCTTCCTGGATCCATCTACTCTTTGTAGTCTGCAGTATTACAGTCAACATAAAATTCACCATAAATTGTTTACTTCATGAAGGTTATGGCAGTGAATCAAAATATTGCATCTCTATCAGAAACACTAATTTTCTTTTGGGAAGAGATTGCAACAGAGGCAATAAGGTGTGATTGAAATATAAAAATGTCAACAGCTGTATTTATGAACATGGCAACACATGTATTACTCCAATCATAAATGACCGCTTCTGATAATGATTGAATCGTTCTTCTGTATTGAGTCTGGTACAGTCGCAGCTGATTTCTAGCAGAGAACCAGAGGAATACCATTGACATTGGGCTCTTTAGCCCACGTGGAGTGCAGTAAAACTTATATTAGCAATCATGTTGGTTATTCGGTTAAATTGTACATCGCATCATTTATTTCCAGGCATTGTGTATTCTCACACCCAACAAAGACGGTCACCTCACTCTCCAACTGCGAGCAAACATCAAAAGTTATGCTTTCCCCCATTACTCCCACATATCAGCCTGTTAAAAGCCCCTCATTAACTTTTAAGCAGTCTTAAAAAGTATAATTATATGTGTAATAACTGAGCGCCTGGAACAAACCTGTCAACTGAAAGTGAAGCTCAAAATGTGTGAACACAAAACGTTGTGGGCCGGAAAGTTCTCCACAGTTCTACTGCCTCTCCCTAATTTACGAGTCCGCTGCCTTCCCTCCATGATGACTAATGACGTATATATTTGCTGCTGCAAGAGCTGGTGGGAATGGTAGACCTCTTGAGTGTAGAACGCTAGTACTGAAACACCTTTTCAGTCATGCAAATCATTTTACATCTCCTTGAAATATCCCATGAATCTTCTACTGTTTCACTGCCAGATGCGGCACGGCTTTGCATTTGGAAATGAGAGAACAATAGGTTACAATAGGCTGCTTTGACAGAATCCTCATGAAGGACCTTTCGATTGCTTTTTAGGCAGTGGAGGCAGCGGTGATCAAGCCGGCTTAATGACAATTAGCATTTGCAATAGTGGATAATAAGTGCCTGAAAGGCTTTCCCGGTTGTTATATTAGAAAATATAAACCCAGAGAAAGTGCTTGACTGTATCTTTCAAGCACTGGTAGATCTAGCTTGTAATGACCATGCTGCATGCAGACAATGCTATAATTTAACAAACTCTTGATAATGATTCAATGTTAATTGCGAGGTTAACTATTGACAATTATTCAATGATACCCGGAGGGAAAATGTTACTTGATTAGCCTGAAACTTAAGCATTGTAAACTCACTCAAATCTTTTTTCTTTTTTTTTGGCATTTCATAACACAGAACTAATACAACCAGAGATAAATCTCTTGTCATGAATCAAAACCATACCTCTGCATTTTGTTTGTATTTCCAATCTAAGTGAAAAGCTCAGCTAAAAAGCAAAGCCTTGAGATTCTGGGCTCAAACAAAATAAAGCAAAGGTAAAGAAAATGTGAAGATGCTGGCCTCAACTTCACAAACATTACCTTATTTGTACGGGTTGAGTGACAGTAAGCTGTGTACTGTTTTATGTGTGCGAAGAATATGAAATAATGCTCAATTTCAAACAATTTTCAACGCTCAATTTAAAACTAAATTGGGTTGAAATGATCACATCTGCTTTAATCCGTTGTCGTTTTTTGTGCTTTTGTTATTTGCATAATGGAAATAATAAAGGGGTGTAGCCAAATGCTCCTTTTTTTTACTCTGAGGTACAACCATCGGAAGAGGCCAGAAAAAGACCTGAACACGGGGAAATGGAGAAACCATGAATTAGACAAATGGAATGTCCTCGCTCCTTCAAATGTCAGTTTAAAGCCAGGTCAGTTACAGGCATGGCAGATGGAGAGAGGTGGATCCACAGGTTGATCGGTTGTACATCAGGTTTCCGAAAAAGGATGCAATGCTTCCTTGCTCAAAGGAAAGATTGGGAGGTCCTAACTTCTAATTCTAGCTCCAAGAAGGAACATTTAATGGATTGAAAGGTCCTTAAAGATGATGGAGCTTGATGGGTCAGGAGTAAGGAAAGGAAAGAAGAAAAATAAGTGATTGGAATTAGCCCCAGGTGTGGGGTTGGCAGTCTTCCCTTGCAGGTGGAAGCAGGTCTGGGTGCTCTCTAAATGGGGTGACATTGTTATCAGGGTTACCAGATGTGGGAATTGCCAGCCTCTTTCCAGAGGGTTTAGCCTCAAATTTGTTTGACTACTTTGCTTCAATTGGGCCTCTGGTTTCTATCATAATGATGGGCCCATGTTGTTTTTGTATTGAAAACACAATATGGCATGTTTGTCTTCTGGTATGTAGCCTATATTTGGAGCTGAACATGGTCAAAACAAAGGAGATGATAGTGGAAGTACATAAGAGTGCAAGGTCGTCTGGCTACTTGCTATGCGGGGCAGCTATAGATGTGTGTTTATTAATGACTGCTTGCCATGCGGAGTAGCGGTAGATGTGTGTTTATGAATGACTGCTGGCTATGCAGAGTAGCTGTTATGTACGGTGCAGAGAACCCAGACGCAGACCACAGGATAATCCAAAATCGTAGTTTTAATGTTCAGTAGTCAAAAGCCAAGAGATCCAGTACACAGCCAAAAACGAAAAGAATGGTCGAAAAACAAGCAAGAGTTCAAAATCCAGAAAATTACAGGGCGAAGGTACAGAAGGGCAAAAACAAACTCGTAGTCAAAAACAATCGCGAGTTTTAGAAGAAATGTTGAAAACCCGAAAAACTACCGTAACCACCCGAATAGTGGAACACGCAGACAGGGGAGTGACTAGACTGGTAAACATTCAGACGCAGACATAACAGGGGAGGACAATAGAGAACTGTAATGGAAAACATAAACCAGGTAACTATGAAAAATGAATAATAAGCAAGAATAAACATGAAAACATACAGAACAAATACAGAAACATTACAGTAGCTATAGATGTGTGTTTATTAATGACTACAAGTGTACAAATACTGCCTCAGCCCTGCAGTGGAAAAACACAGAATAATGGGCAACCGGGTCAGCCCAGACTGTGAGCCAAGGGCCCGCACCCCAAAACCATGCAACGTGGGTCATGTGATGAATAACATGACAAGAGTGTGAGACAGTAAAATATGGAAACTGCAGCATGTTTTGAATAATCTGTACGGCCTTGCTATTCACGGACCAAACAAAAGAACTATGCAGCTTTGGATGGATGAGCGTACGTCTTGGGCCAAGCACACGTTGAACCAGAGAAGGAAAAAGGTAAATTATATGACCCTTCACAAAGTTAATATGCATATTCCACGCCATTTGTTTGTTTGAGGCACAGATGATATTCAATGTTCCTCTATTACATCCTTTAAAGAAATGTGCTCAAAACCTCACAATTTATGTGTATGAACCTTTTTTTTTTTTTTACACATTTTGAGTGGATATTAACACGTTGTACTGGAACAGAGAGAGCTTTACACATTATGATATAATGATTTACATAATTGTGTACTGTATATCCAGATGGCAGTCTGTATAGGAATAATACACCGTATGTTAATATTGCACGTTTCACACATATTTCATGCATCTTTCTCTTTCGCCATTTGACACAATTCCTGTGTAAACACTGGATATTTTAAAGTTGACACGTTGTCTTGGAGCATACACAATCATGTGTAACAATCTGACATGGTTTTGTCATTTTTTGTTACTTAGAATGTACTACTTTATTACTGTACAAGTACATTGTATAGTAGTACATCCTAGTATAGTACTAGTACATTGTTTCTGTGTACTACTACTGCTACTAATACATGACTTTGCATGCATTGATCTTCATAAATCGAGTATAATTTGTTTTTGACAAGTTTTTGACAATTGATCATTATTTATGTCTTTTTTTATTTTCCATAAAAATCCACACAGTGAGCTTTTATAAGGTCTGTCCTTAGGAAAACCCATCCAGCCTATGATGGAGGGAAAATACTGGAAAGCCTCTTTCTGATATGAGCCATTCATATTTATTTATCAGCTGTGCAGATCAAAAGCAGCTTCCCGACTTAGAAGCGTAGCACAGCTGTGCTGAGCCACTCGACGCTAGCATCCATCATTAAAGCCACTACTGTGTAAGAAAGCTATGCATAAATATCAAAGGCTAACCTTTCTGCACATCGCATACAGCATACTGCAGCGTCTGAGCATCTAAACCTGGTAAATTTGGAATCATTCCTCATACGATGACAGGCAGAAGAAATGGCAACATTTTTATAGCCTAATACTTGTGAAGAGAAAGTCACTTTTTTTTTACAGGTTATGCATTTCTTTTAGCCAGACTGCAATTTTAGCATAATGCTAAGCTCTGTCTGCATAAACAGAGCTGCAAGGACACTGGCTATTTTCCCTCCCTTGAGTCAAATAAAATGTGGCAACTAATATAGCAATGTGACTGCACAGCGAGACTGCAGCAAATGCGTTACAAATAGCTTTTTCCATCAAAATGCACTCCCCAATTTTTTTGAAACAGAGGGCAATTACTACAGTAGGAGGCCTTGCCTTTGCAGTCAAGGAGATTTTGCAAAAGAGTGAGTGTATATTGTCAAACAGGGGTCCCCACCCACCCCCCTGCCCATCAATGTGGGGAGGGCATTCCTGACCCACCCCTACCCAAGGGTTATTTTTTAACCCTTATCTCTTTGTGCATACCCAATTATTGTATAATTGCCCTTTCATGTTTTGCACCTGATGTATATTTGTTAGATCATCCTCACTCCCATGCCCCACCTAGTTTATCTTGTGGGTGTATTTAAACCCCATGCACAGTAGTTTCCATTGTCGGAACGTAGATCTGTATTCCAGAGCCCATTATAAGCCTGTCCTACTAGAGATTCCTGAGACGCCCTTTGCCTGATTCTGAGTTTGGCTTACCCCTTCTGTTTGCCATTCTGGTTTTTGATTATTGATCTTCTTGCTACCTTTTTCCAACTACTCTCTTGCCCTGCCCTTTTGTACCTTGCCTTTCTGTTCATTTGGATTTTTGACCTTGGACTGTGCCCTCACTATTCTATTGCGACTCGTTTTGGCACTGTGTTTTATGGATACATGGCTTTTAACATTGGACTGAAATTCCCCGGTCTGTGCTTGGGTCTCCGGAACCGCACATAGTGGAGTGATTACCTGGGAAATGTTCTGCCAAAATGAAAAATTTTATTCGGCAGACGTGGATTGAAGTTGGTTTGTTTGTTTATTTATTTACCTACCCTCACTACTGGGCAGTTTCCGCTTATTTTCAGTTTTTTTTGGATGCAGGTATTTTTTTACTTCATATTTCACTATATAGCCTGTATGCAACAATGTCACTGTAAAAGGCCCTAAATACCATTAAATTTAATGAACTTATCAGTGAGACTATCATCTAAGTTTAAGTAACATTTGAATGTGAGTTTGTGACTTGTCAGTCCCATAGACACAGCATGCATGAAAGTCAATCCATTGAAAAAAGATTAAATACTTCATAATGTGCATAGTAAGCGGATACATAGACAGATACCTAAAACAAACCTCAGCGAAGCCTATCGATCAAGGATAAACACCAAATTGTCCTTAAAATCAGGTGACATTCTTATAATATAGCGCAACCCTCATCGATTGACGCCATATAATATTCATTGCACCAGCTGTATCAAACACATACATTAACCTTTAGTCTTATTGATTTTAGTTTACATTACAGGGCCCATTATTCAGCTCCCTGCGTTGGATTTTATTTTGACATTTGTTGCCTAATAATGAGGGGGCAGGACAAGGCCATGACTGGCCATAAAAGCAAATGATGCTTTATCGACGCGTCCAACTCATCTCTAACCGGACGGGCAAAACAAGCGATTATGCGTTACCCGCGGAACTGAGGTGAGCATTCTGGCCTGGGTATCCACAGCAGACTGCAGCCCTGCTATTCGCCTACCCCTGAGAACGGTCCAGGCTATATTTCACTGTAGTGCAGTGACAAATCTCATTTTTTTCCTGTATGCCTTTTCCTCTTGAGGACTGTTCCTAAATATGATTGATTTTCTCTCCGCTCTTTCTTTGCTTCGTTACGTAGGGGTGAGGCAGTAACGAGGCCGGGGAGATGAAATTGGAAAACGAAAGAGTTGGAACTACCCGTTCCCACACACCTTTTCTTTGAGAACTGTACAACTAATTTATCTGTGTTTTTTATTGAAGGAATGTGTAGGAATGGTTTATTTAGTGCTGGTTAGATAAACACTTCAGAATAATACTCATGAATTGCATCGATCAAAGGAAGAGGAGGATGTTAGAAAAATATTTCACTAGATCCAGTACATGAGGTGCATTCCGATCCAAGTTTTAGGCTCTCTTCCTGACGTTCCAATTTTTGCTTCGAGGTGGGAATCCCCCAAATGCCAGGATGAAATATGGCAGCCCCACACAGTGCCGTTCAATTCCGATTTACAAAAGGGGAGGGAGCGATTGGCTTGTTTTTCCTCCCTTCTGCAAGGGCAAGATTCCAGTGAAGAATGGGCTCCCACAATGCAATTCTCCCGATGTAAAGAAGAGAGAATGAATTGATGCGGTGTCAAAAGGGGAGGCAATATTTATTTTGTTTGAAATTCGGAAGTTTCTTGAATAATTCATGGAAATGTCAGTGGATATTGAGGGACAGGTGGGCGGATTAGGAGATGAGAATTGAAACCTGTTTTGTGCACTTAAATTTAAATTTAAATTTAAATCTGAATTTGAATCTAATCCAAATTTAAATCTGCCAGATCCATTAGCCCGCACATTTTTGCATTTTTGTTTTTGAATGAGATTTTCTCTCAAGAAATCTTCACTAAAGCTGCCGCAAAAAGACCAGAGATAAGGTTTTATAACACTAGCTGGTGTGTTTGTGTTATCACTCAGGATATGCTCGGTTAGGGTTGATGAATTATTCAAGTCATCCTATGAAAAATACTTCTATGTCAAGGCATATGCACCCTGAGAATAGGAGGAAACAAGACAAAACACAAAATGTAAAAAGTAGCTAAATAAATAGAAAGTGCTACATCTTTTAAAATGATAAAAATTGATCCAGCACACTTCTCCCTCCCCATGCTCCCACTTTACACATCTCATTCCTCTCACTCATGTGTTCTAGAGAAAAGCAGACCTTTTTTTTTTCAATTATTCAACCCAACCTACAGCCTTATCGCTTTCGTCAAACGATTGCAATGAATTAATATTGTTTGATTATACAGTATGTGCAACATTAGTTTTGATAGCTCTTGATTGAGCAATTTGCAAAGCATCGGTCGTTGGCTTTGCTGAATAGCCTGATGAACACGACACATTGACACCTTCACACCTGGGTAACAGTACTTGCTTCTTATTGGCTAGCGGGAGGATTTCTGTGATGAAAATTGCACCAACTACCTGTATTCTTTGCAGAGTAGATTTTTGGAGAATTTCAAAAACACTGCTATTTTAAGCCCACATATTTACGAATAGGCCTGGACGGTGGTGAATATTTCATGTGCAGTGTTGGCGTGATTTTAATTTTAAAGTCTGAACAGCGGTGCCGTTGGCACTGGCCTGTCTCGTGTTAAGAAGATACAGGCGGTGCGGACAGTACGAGAAACCGAACATTAACACCAGCTTACTCACGGCCAGGACGTGTAATATAGTGTACCCTAACCAAACAATTCTACTTTGTGGTGGTTTAAATTTGTATTGGATCATTGATCAACAGTCATTTAAATGACTTATAGTGTGGAAAATGACCTTAGTTACACCACTGATGGTGAGTATGCCTATTTGTTGGATGGCAAGCCAATAGGTAGCTGGAATCTCATGACTCATGATTATTATGTAGTGATAATGATTAGGGGGCTGCTTGGTTTTGTTATTATTATTATTATTATTATTATTATTTGTATTATTATTAGTACTATTATGATTATTATTGTTGTTTAACACCTTTCCTGAAACTATACTTCCTTTCTCCGGACTATAAACACAAAACAGCAACTGTTTCTTGAGAAATCTGGGTTCCCCTGAGAATTACTTTTTGCAACCAATTCGTACACACAAGCCAGCAAATGAATACACTGGCTGAAGTACAAATCCGAAGACAAAAAATAAAAGTAATCATTCAGGGTCCATCTCTGCACTTGATCGAACCAGAGAATTTCGTCATGACATTGTCCCTGCCTAGTCTTCTGGCATAACAGACATACCCCTGGGATGAATTTGCCAGTATATCCCCATACGCCCTCTCCATTGCTCAGCTTTGGGGTTGCAGTCATATACCTTCTCCCATCAATGCAACAAAAAAACTCTGTTGGGTTTTAGGAGAGCAGAATAATACAATAATACAAAAGCGAAACATGCTGGTTTTCATAAAAAAAAGAAACACTTTCATGTCTCCTTCTCTTTTTCAAATCATCAATAAAAATGTGGAAAAGGGCTCCTGTCTAGTTTAAATATTCTCTGAAATAGAAAATGACATACTGTGTAAGGTACCGTTCGAGTGTAAGAAATAATATTGTGAAAAGGCAACTGCACAAAGCACTCCTCCAGTATGCTTTCTGCATGGTTTGTGGGTTACTTACTTAGTTTTGCTGTCATACATTGGTGAGAATTACAGTATAAGGTACTCAAATAATTTAAATTACAGTAGAGCACTTACATACACATATTGGTGGCTCAGTTCTTTTGGAGTTTATCTGCTCTCATCCTAAGACATGTTTTTTTTAAGGATATGGTGAATTGTTGATAGGCCTTCATAGTTACAGTCAATTTTGTAATATAAATTCAGACATTATTGACAACATAAACATAACTTCTAATTTCCAATGCCATACATGAAACATTGTTACTGTGGGCCACGTGCAATAGTGTTGATTGGGTATTAGTCACAATGTAATGCATTCTTATGGGGTGCCATATTGGAATGAAATCTCAGCATGTGTATATGTAGATTGAACCTGAGAATATTGAATGAAACATGAGAATATACAGTGAAAACCTGAGAATATTGAATGAAGCATGTGTTACTGTCACCTTCCTGTCAGCTTTGACCAGACTACCCGTCTCCTCTGAGCTCCCTCATTAACGACGTGCTTTTGCCCACAGAACTGCTGCTGGTGTTTTCGCCACAATTCTCTGCGAACTCTAGAGACTGTTGTGTGTGAAAATCCCAGGAGATCAGCTGTTTCTGAGACACTCAAACCGCCCTGTCTGGCTCCAAAAATCATTCCATGATCAAAGTCACTTAGATCACATTTCTTCCCCATTCTGACATTTGGTCTGAAAAATGGCTGAACTTCTTGACCACGTCTGCATGCTTTTATGCATTTAGTTGCCACATGATTGGCTGATGAAATATTTGTGGATTGAAGGATATACATTAAAACATGAGAATATTGACTGAAACATGAGAATACTGAATGAAACATCAGAATATACATTGAAAACCTGAGCATATATTCTGAAACCTGAGAATATAGAATGAAGCACCAGAATATACATTGAAAACCTGAGAATATCAAATGAAACTTGAGAATATGGAGTGAAGTTTTATATATAGGCCACATTTCTGATATATAGGTCAAAACAGTGAATATATTATACGCTTGATATATACAGTACTGTGCAAAGGTTTTAGGCAGGTGTTAAAAAATACTGTAAAATAAGAATGCTTTCAAAAATAGGAATGTTAATAGTTTTTTTATCAATTAACAAAATGCATGAACAGAAGAAGTGAATGAACAGAAAAAGGTTGGAACAACCTACCTGCCGAGTTCCTTCAAAAATTGTGTGCAAGTATACCGAGAAGAATTGATGCTGGTTTGAAGGCAAAGGGTGGTCGCACCAAATACTGATTTGATTTAGATTTGTCTTCTGTTCAGTCACTTTGCATTTTGTTAATTGCTAAAAAATAAACTATTAACATTTCTATTTTTGAAAGCATTCTTAGTTTACAGAATTTTTTCCACACCTGCCTAAAACTTTTGCACAGTACTGTAGTTTGACATGCAGAGAGTATGGCCCACAGTACCAATGTTTCATGTATGGCATTGGAAATGAGAAGTTATGTTCATGTTGATAATGTATTAATTTATATTGCATAATTGAAAGACAATAAGCTTGTTGCCTATGCCACCATTGTCGATATGATCCCCCCCA
Source organism: Conger conger (assembly GCF_963514075.1). Taxonomy (NCBI): domain Eukaryota; kingdom Metazoa; phylum Chordata; class Actinopteri; order Anguilliformes; family Congridae; genus Conger; species Conger conger. Next base: position 44,242,337 of record NC_083772.1, on the reverse strand, counting down.
TACATTCTCATGTTCCAGTAAATAAAAGTAGAGAGTAGATTACTCAAATTTTTACTTACTTTTTTACTTACTGTACCTGTTCTCATTTCTGAATGTTCAGATGATGGAGGCAACAGATACTGCATTTTTCTGTGGCCTAAAAGCATTTTGTGGAACAGAATTCACTCTTGCAAACCCATTAACACAACCCGCTGAGCGGAATGGCTCTTTGCAAAATGAAACATTTCACTTGTAAAATGCTCTATGGCTTTCAAAATATCAAACACATACCACAAATTTGAATAAGTGCATCAGAACAGAATCATGCGGCACCTAACGAAAAGATCTATTTATCAATCATTTCACAAAGGTGCACAACAACTCGAAGTGGCAATATGTCAGAGCACACGTTTTCTGCGGTCTCTTTCATGGTGAAGCAGTGATGTGATAGGAAAGCATAATCATACCAAGCGATGCAATCATTTTCACTTTACTCTCAGTAACAGCTGAGTATCAACGGAGAAATTATTTTTCATTCAATAAAAAAACACTCATTCGCAAAAAAAAAAAAATAATTCTTTCACAGCAGAGAAAAACCAATAGGAATTATGCTGCAAATAAACAGTTGTCTTTTGAGGTAAAATAAACCAATATACAATTTCTAAAACAAACCGATTAAGAATAATACCGAAGGCAACTGCTCAGGGTAGGAAATCAATTCCGTTTGCGAATTCAGTTCTCATCAATTCTTCACTTTTTTGTCGGGCTACATCGTTTTCATCGACGTCACGTCGAACAATTCTTGCAGGGAGGGAAAAATCTCCCTGCACAGGGGGGGCTGTCCCCGGCAGTGTTCTGCCGAGATTGCCTCTGAGCCTGCCGCCGTTGCATCAATAAGACGCGTTTCCTCCGGGGGCCGGTGATCATAAGCTTTCCATCTCCGTGCCGGGAAGAGCTCTTCTATAGGATTCTGAAATGCAGAGTAGGCTGGGAGGGATTCCGTCCTGAAGCGGCGACGTGTTGCAAGCCAATCTCACGAGAGCAGAGCGGCGGGGAGAGACGTGGTCCCGGACCACCGCCGAGACCGACGGGTCCAGACCTGCCGGGTCTCCCGACGGGCGCTACAGAGTCTGTCAGACACGGCCTCCAGGAAATTCATTAGGCGCTGAGCATCGCACGGTCCGACGCTAGGGATGTGTGAAATTACACCGTCTCGGGGGATAGCGGCACACGTGCTTACATTTCCTCCCCGCTGGCCTGGCACACCGATTCACCACTGATGTCACTCGCCTGTCTTCGGACTTTACAATAAGCTTACATGTACAATAAGGTATCATCATCTATAATCCATCTATGGGTTTCCCTCCGGCAAATTTCATTATTGGCCACCACCATGTTTACAGTAGTCATCTCTTCTTCAGCTCGTTTCCTTTGTCCACCAGAACATGACTGTCAAGTCTACAAAATGACCACAATTTTGGGCAAAGTTGGGCAAAGACTGTAATAATAAAAAATGGCTTACAACCATTAAGCATTTTATATAATGCAGGAATAGAGTGAGGTACAGAACATGGTCACATGACCATGATTTATTACATGGTCCACCATTGTGGCTCTAATTTATTTTGACGTGACAATTCTTCATTTTCCCCTAGCTGCTATACCACCAGGCATATGGACCTGGCCCCCTCCTCGCTGGGTTCCAGGTTATGCTGCTCCTCTTCCTCACTGATGGTTTTCTCTTCCATTTGCCTCCATTTCTCAACAACACAACTCACTGGTGCACTTTTGTAGCTGATTATGCACTGATTGTTGTTTGGATAATTCTGCACTTGTGTAGTAGAGTTTTACTTGAATGTCATTGTTATTTTCAGCTGTGACCAAATCATGTCAGTTTAGTCGAGACTTGTGATTTTATTCTTGAGCAAAAGTGTTACCAATTTTCTTTTTGTGTAAAAGGAAATGGACAACCAACTTGGTTTGCAAAAGTATTGTTTTGTTTTGTTTATTTACTGTTTTTTGGTTGGATGCATTGTTAGAAACTGTGCCAGTTTTGAGAATAGGATACACAAACAACATTTCATTTTGCAAAACAGCAAATGTATGCTGAAAATCTTATTGCATTCTCAAAACTATTCACACAATTAACAAAATGGCATACTGTCACTGTAGTGAGGAGTCACAAACAACTCCTCACTAAACATGGCTCTACAAAATCATATCATAAGTTCACACCTGCAACCATCTGGTCTTGATAAAAAAATACTGAAAAAGTTATGCTTTGGTCTGTCTACAATTTGTTTACTGCACCATATCTTGCCTGCCACTGGCATTAAGCCATCGATTTTCATCTACATCACACCTAATATTCTCCCTGCCCGGACACCTGGGATAAAAAAGCTTTGTGTGACAAATCCAACCTTGCCATGTCTCTGCGGAGATATCATCACAGGCTGCGTCCATGGCCTCACTGAGGGTGGCCTGAACATGTGGACTTCACATCGCCACGCTGAAAAGAATGGTGAGCATAGTGGACCATAGGCCACAGACATTCTTGGATGGGCTCCTGAACCACTGCACTATGCTCGAACCTCACATTGCCCCATACGAACATAAAGTTTGCCAAATGTTGCCCCTCCATTGGTTCTCCAACCTGCTTTTCTGCTAGCCCATCAAGGAACACAAGGAGATGAACTGCGTTATAGGCCACAACCACAGCATGATGGTGTATGACCCCATTTTGCCCTATAGCTGCACACTCTTGTGACGCTCCCACTATGTTGTCCTGGGACTTTAATTGTAGCTTAATCATGACTGATTACATTTCGACCATGTTGAATGACACAGGCTTCCAGCTCCATCACCCTCTGGAAAATAAAAATAAAGTTTAGAGTATGGAAAGTGACAGACAGCACAATCATACCACATCAGAAAAGCATACAAATTACATTATGGAATGCCATTTACTTACTATGCATGTACAGTAATGCAGTACGTACAGTCACTAAATAGATTGGCTCCACTGTATACAAAGTCCAGGCATGTACCGTATATCAAAACATGTTGATGGAGGCAATCCGGTATCCAGTAATTGGTGCATTGCTCGGTGGTTTCAGTAGTACTGTAGCGGATCTCCCTCTTGAAGACTCATATATGCATGTACTAACATCCGCAAAGCCATTGGGCCCTTGAGCAAGGCGTTTAACCCTGCATTGCTCCCGGGGAGAATTGTCTAATAAACTGCACTTCGCTCTGGATAAGAGCCTCTGCCAAATGGCATTAATGTAATGTAAAAAGGGAATGTAAGGGAATGCGTTTGCAGTTGTGATCACAACATCACCGGATTTGCAGTCATAGACCAGAGTTGCCAACAATGCATCTGAACAATGGAGAAAAACTGTAAGTTTGCATGTTGACATTGTGGTCTGATTTCATCGACATGGTGTGAGCAATAGAAAAAATACTGTAAGCGGCTGACATCCGGCTGAACTCTTTGAATCCTTGAAGTTTAGCATTTTGGATGTTAGCATTTCCCATGTGAACAAAGAGATTTCCTTTAAGAAGATTATTTGAAGTGCATACTTAGGAGAATTGTGTGAACTGTTCTGGGTTTAAATGAGACTGGAATGTGTGTGAAAACAAATTTAATGTGCTTAACATTTTGTGAATTGGGATCATAATTCCAGTTTTAGTGTATAAACTAAAAAATCTACTATATTTCATATATATGAAATTCCAGTAAAACTTGCTTGGTAAGTTTTCCTGAAATTGGGCACATATTTAGATCCTTGTGCAGAATAGCCATGCAAATTTCAAACTAATTGGCCACAAACTGGCCCTATAACATGCGTTTTTATCTTACTTTTGCTGCGTTTGTCATAGAGACATGAAACCAATGTCAGTGTGTGCATCTTATCTTGACCTCAAATAATTCCCCTAGAACCCATAATGTCATCATTGAAATGTCTGCCATTTTGATTCTTGCTGAAAAACCTTTAAAATACATCCCATAGGCCATTTGATATATCAACGTGGCATTTTCTCCTCTGCACAGCTCTCAGCTTGACACAATGCTTAAAAATATTGCGATATGTGGTTTTGGTCAAAAAATATACAAGCTCAGTTTTGGAATCTTGAAGCACTTACCGATCGTTTAGCTATCATTACCTTAAGTGTCACAATGTGCAAATATAAAAAAAATAAAAAAAATAAATATAAAATGTGGCCAGTTTTGCTAATGTTTGCCCCGGTCTTCATTGGTAGAAAAAGGATATGCAAATGACATGAAAATGATGAGGTTTTGCAAATGGCATGGTAATTACTTCCCAATAAAAACAAGAGAGTCCGAGAATGTTGCTGCTCCACGCGCTTTTAAAGGATAAGGCTTCTGTCTGACTTTTAATACTGCTTGACATTCTCCTTACCCATGTATTCCTCAAACAGGAAGACATTAATTCCAATTGTCAGGCCAAACTCATTAAATACAGCTCAGAAAGGCATACTTTAAATTTCAGAAAACACAATCTATTATCACGAAAAACATAGCCAATGACCTTTGGCTACCAGAAGACCCTACAGATTTTGGATTAGGCATTACATTATCATTCACCCATCCGTTCTAACATTATGTGGATTAATGGCAAAGACAAAGAACCATGTTGGACTTTCCCCTGGAAGGCTTGAAGTGAGATTAAACTAAACCCGGGGAAAATACTATGTACTGTGTAATGATGAAAACTATTATGGCAAGGAAGGTGTCTCTCCATAAGCCTGAGGCTGTTCTACCTAAGTGAATTAATATTTAGTATCTGCACTAACAAGCATATTGGAATTATCCCCAGAGCCAAGATTAAACCAATTTGGGGAAAATATATGTTCCCTGACCACTTTATTAGGTAGACCTGTACACTCTACATGCAGCAACTCAATGCATAAATGCATGCAGACATGGTCAAGAGGCACAGCTGTTGTTCATACCAAACAGAATGGCTAAGAAATATGATCGAAATGTGTGATTTTCACACACAACAGTCAACAAGAGAAAAACATCCAATGAGTGGCAGTTCTGTGTGTGAAAAAGCTTTGTTAGTGAGAGAGGTCAGAGAACAATGGTCATACTGACAAGAATGTGAAAAGTAACTTAAATAACTGCACGTATGGTATGTAGAAGACCTTGACGTGGATGGGCTTCAGCAGCAGAAGACCAATAAGTCTTTAAATAGACTGCCCTGTTATGTGAATGGACTGTGAAAGGAGAACATCACTGTTCAGCCAAGCCATCAGCTGATTAGCCGGAGCTAGGCTTGACTCTCGTGGCCTGCCTGATCTAACACTACATCCAAACATACCACCACATGAGCGATCGTGGGGTGATGTCGTATCGCAAACCTGTCTTGATATGATCTGAGGATTTTGCTGTGACATCATGAGAACCGTCGGGATAACACACTTAGATTTGGGCCCTTTTCCTCCTTTCCTGAAAAATGAGTATTTCTAAATTACATTTATTAAAATGTGGTTATTTAGAAAACAAAAACTAGATTTGTTTTCACAATGCATGGAATTTATGAGAGCATTCCTAATTTCCCAGGGGTCTTAGAGATCGGCATTGGTGTCACTGAAACATTTAGAGACAGAGCAAGCGATATTTGGACCAAGAAACAAATATCTTCAATCGCACATTTTTTTTGTTGTTCGGCTGTTTGCTCGCTCACACCGCTTTATGTTTGGATTAGGCATTACATGACGCTTGATCCAATTTCGACTCATGATCTGGAAAAGAGGAAAGAGTAACCTTGCACAAAACCAGACACAACACAACCATAGCTCGCATTCCCATATTCTGTTGCACAGCACAATTATTTGTGCTAAATCAACTCAGTGTCACATCAACTCATCCAAAAGGCAAAATATTTACTCTGTTTAAGCCGAATGGGCTCCATCCCAGCTCAATCGACACTGGCTTGATATTTTGCTGTGCACGTTTACGGAAAATATCTGTCCTATTTGTTCGGTTATCCAGAAAACATCCTTTTTAACTCTTCGCTCATTGAGAGATCGAGCCGAGGGGAATATAGCTCTGAGAAGGAAAAAAAGGAGAGAGATAGCAAGAGAGAGAGATTTGGAGAGAGATAGAGATAGAGAGAGAGATACAGAGAGAGAGAGAGAGATACAAAGAGAGAGAGAGAAAAATCATCCTTTCGGCGTGACACTGGTGATGCATCACACGGCACAATTTTGTCATGCGGGAAGCTCTCGCAGCGGTGGGAGAAAGAGAGGGAGAAAAAAGGACCCCGCTGAACGGGCGCCGGGCTGTAAATATAAAGAAACTCCCACATTATCTCTTCAATCTTCCTTGAAAGAAATAATGAAGAAATGTGTTGGGTGGCTGTATGTGCTTCTGATTGGGCGATAGGCCAGGCCTGCATTTTGCCTGACGGAAGGGGGGGGGGGGGGATAAGATCGCGGAAGAAAAATTGCGGCGTCTCAGAGAATGTGTCCACACTTGTGCTAATATGTTCCCCTTATCCTCCTACAGTACCAGGGGAAATATGCTCCTCTTGAATTGCTTTTAACTGTCATATACACTCTATTGAGCACTCTATTAGGAACACCTGTACACCTACTTATTCATGCGATTATCTAATCAGCCAATTGTGTGACAGCAGTGCAATGCATACAATTATGTTGATATGGGTCAGGAGCTTCAGTTAATGTTCACAGCAACCATCAGAATGCGGAAAAAATGTGATCTAAGTGACTTAGACCGTGGAATGATTGTTGGTGGCAGTTGGTTTGGGTATCTCAGAAACTGCTGATCTCCTGGTATTTTCACGCACACTAGTCTCTAGAGTTTGCAAAGAATGGTGCAAAAAACTAACAAAAAATCCAGACAGAAACACCTTCTTAATGAGAGATGTCAGAGGAGAATGGCCAGACTGGTCAAAGCTGACAGGAAGGTGACAGTAACACAAATAACCATGCATTACCACAGTAGCATGCAGAAGAACATCTCTGAAAACACAACGCTTCATAACTCTAAGTGGATGGGCTACAGCAGTAGAAGTCTAAAAAATAAGTATAATAAATACCTAATAAAGTGCTCACTGGGTGTACGTGTGCGTGTGTGTGTTTTTAAGTCTTGGAAAGGAGTTTTGCGCTTCATGCTGATTGTGGAAAGTGCAGCAGTTCTTCTGTACACATGGGATTCCGTATGACTCAAAGTTCTCAATGTTTTATCGATTTTCATGCAGTTTACTGAAGAAGAGGGTGGGAGGCCTGGTCCTACCACCCATCTGTATCATACTCCCACGCCCTTGAAACAACGGTCCAAACTGGTGGTTCGGTACATGCAGCCCACACCCAGCGCTGACAGAACCGTGGTCAGGGTTAAGACGATCGACCGTGGATGCCATGCTTCATTTGTCTCCAATACCAGGCCGAGAATTTTCATTCCGTGTGTGTTGTTTATATCAGGCCCGGAGCAGTGCTGGTTTATGATGTTACTCAGAACTTCATTGATAAATTAAAGACTTTGCTTACATTATAGAGTTATCTCACGTTACCCGGTTTCTCGGTTCTGACCGGCTCTGTTATTTGAGGATAAAAATATAAACCAGCACACCGTGCAACGCTCAAGATCAGGGGTGAGTAGCCTTGGTTTGTCAATCACCCTATCAACGAAAAACACATGTTGAGATAAGTCTCAATTAAACACGGAGAAGGCAGATATCTACTGTGGCATGAAAACACAGGAATAATCTTGTTTAAACCCCACAGGTGTTAATTTGAGTTGGTTTAATTCAAAGTAGAAGTAGACAATCTCTGTCAGCAGGCACCCGGATCTGCATTTGATCATTAGTTATTTATTATTTAAAGGTACAATCGGTAATTTTGGACTATAAATGGTCAAAAGAGGAATTGCTGCAACAAACATCCTCAAACCACAACTCTGTTTATCCCTCCCCTTTCTCTGTGAACGCCAGACGTTGAAACCCCCACACGCCATTGGCTGTGGCAATTAGAACAAATTGTCAACCATGAGCTTGAATTATTGTACAGCTATACAGAGTTTTGGTACAGAGTGTCCATTAACTGTATATTTGATTCTTGCTGCTGATGAGAGGTTTGCATGTTGCAGTGTAGCCTCAGCAATTCTGCTCTCAAGCCTTCTACATACAGCAGCTAGTAATATTTTCACCTTGCCCTCTGGAAATTGCTGGTGATGTCTGACTATTGTTTTAGGGTTTTTCTTCACATCTTTGCTGGCGTGTGTGGTGTGTATTTCTTAGAACGCCAGTGGTTCATTTCTTTTTCAAGACAGTTACAGTGTTTCTTCTTAATTCATTTTTCACTTCTCTCAGTTTACAGATTAGTTGTTTTTCAACCATAGTCAGTTCTCTGTTTTTCATAATAGTATATGCTTCTGACTACAAATATAATTTCCACTGAAGAAGAAAACAATGGCTAAAACCAAGACTAGACACTCACTGCTATTTTATGGCTGAACAATCCATGCAAACCCCTATACCAAATCAAATAATTGGTAGTTGTTTTATGGTAAGGTATAGTTAACTCGGCTACAGTTCTGCCAATTTGGGTAATTTTGCTGCATAGCTAGAATTATTGCAATTGGGGGATAACATTAATAAAAGTAATATTAGTAATGTTCATTTATACTTGCCAAACTATTCATTTTTGCAAGTTAGCCTGTAAATTAAATAACAGTGTTATTGTTAATAGTGTGTCAATACTTTTTAAATGGTTTAGTCAATGTTTTTCCTGTGTCCCAGTCACGCCCCCCGCACCTGTTCCTCACCTGAATCCCACTGTGTCTCCTTACCTGTGTATATAGCCTATCTGTTTTAATCTGTTCCTTTCCAGATTGGTGTGCCCTGCTTTGTGCTTGCCATACTCTCCAGCAGTTTTCTCCTGTTACCTGTTCCTTTGTCCTACTTACCTGCTCCTGTGTTTCCTTTTTACCTGCTCCTGTGCTCTCAGTTTCGTATCCTGTCCTGTCTCTAGCTCTCAGCCTCCTCCTCCTCCTGACTTCCTGGTTTCGACTTTCACTCACTCTGGACCTCATTCTGCCTGCTCTAGATTTCTCTGCACAAAAAATAACGCTACTGTAATAAACAAATAAAATAAAAGACACAAAGCGTGTCCTGTCTGCTATTATGTTAGCAAGCTAGTTCACATAAGCAAACTGTCATTGTCAGCTGTCATGAAGAATGGAAGTAAATAAACTGGCTTATCTTTTAGCTAAAATAGGCACTACCTTGTGTATATAGTGAATTATGATGTCTGGTTCTGATGTGATGGTGGTAGTTCAGTTGTGATGTTGTCAGGTTTGGGGGACAGAGGAACCAAGCGCAGACTCAAGGGTGATGAGAAAAAATGGCAGGTTTAATGAAGCATAACAGAACAGAACAGAATATCCAAGGACGACGGCACGGGGAAGAGGAGGCTAGAACCGGGGAAGGGAACACAAGGCCAGAACTCGAGAGATGAACTACATTACATTACATTCATGGCATTTGGCAGACATTCTTATCCAGAGTGATGTACAGTTGATTAGACTAAGCAGGAGACAATCCTCCCCTGGAGCAATGCAGGGTTAATGACCTTGCTCAAGGGCCCAATGGCTGTGTGGATCGAATTAGGGAGTAGACAATTGCACAGAGTTAATGAATGTAGAGATAGTGGAGATCAGGTGCAAAAACTTCCCTGAATTAAGGGAATCTATACTAGAGATAGAACAGGGGGCGGAGTTACAGAGAAGTATAGAAATAAGCTAAAGTTAGTCTGTTAGTTTACGTGATTAAATTATAATTACCCAAAACTAATGGCTGTTAGTTAGTTAGACAGACAAATCGGTGTGTTAATATAATTAGTACTGTACAAAATATGTTTTAGTTGATATTAGTAGATTAGTGCTATCTATAAACATGAATCTAGAAACATGCTCTCATCGCTGTCTGGGATGGGTGTCACAGGTTCTGCACTCACTTGGTTTTCCTCCTACCTCTCTGGTCGCTCCTACCAGGTGACTTGGAGGGGCTCAGTCTCCGACCCTCAACCCCTACGAACTGGAGTCCCGCAGGGCTCGGTTCTTGGGCCTCTCCTCTTCTCGCTATACACCATGTCTCTTGGTTCTGTTATCTCTTCCCACGGCTTTTCTTATCATTCCTACGCTGATGACACCCAACTCTTCATTTCCTTCCCCCCCGACACCCAAATCACCACACGGATCTCTGCCTGCTTGGCTGATATCTCTGCGTGAATGACTTCCCATCACCTGAAGCTCAACCTTGCCAAAAATGAGCTTCTCTACATCCCTGCTAAGTCCTCTCCGTCAATCGACCTCTCACTGACTGTTGAGGACTTTGTAGTTTCCTCCTCCCGTATGGCAAAGAATCTTGGGGTGACTCTTGATAACTGCCTCACCCTGGCTCCGCAAGTATCCTCCACTGCCAGAACCTGCAGGTTCTTTCTGTATAATATACGCCGTATCCGTCATCTCCTGACTGAGAAAGCCACCCAGCTTTTGGCTCATGTCACCCCGCTTCTCATTGGCCTCCACTGGCTTCCTATTGCTGCACGCATCCGTTTCAAGGCCCTAGTGTTGGCATTTCAGGCTGCTAAGGGGACTGCCCCACCTTACATACAATCCCTGATCACTCCCTACTCCCCAGCTAGACCACTCCGGTCTGCCAGCTCTGGTCGCCTTACGGTTCCCTCTCTACGTGCACCTGGCGGTCGAGCTGCACGTTCACGCCTGTTTTCCGTTCTGGTTCCTCAGTGGTGGAATGACTTGCCTACCACTGTCAGAACAGCAGAATCCCTCCCCCTATTTCGACGCAGACTCAAAACCCACCTTTTCAAACTCTACCTTAGTCCTCCCTCCTGATTTCCCCTGCCCCTCCTTTCTGATATCCCTATCCTTGTCTAACCCCCCCCCAAAAAAAAAAAAAAAAAAATGCACTTCTGATGACAACTATGTTTAGAACAGCATTTCCTGTGTATTTTGCTAGTTTCTGGATGTGATGCTCTGACTTATGGTAGAACCTATGCACTTGTAAGTCGCTTTGGATTAAAAGCGTCTGCCAAATGACTAAAATGTAAAATGTAATGGAGAGAAAGCAGGAAGTAAGAAAAGCGAGACTAAGAAGGAATTGTGGGAAACCAGAAAATTCCGGAAAAACTCTGAATAGTGATTCACGCTGACAGGGTAGTGACTTGGGCTCAGAACTACATAAAGACACAAACATCACAGGGGAAGATGAGTGCAGTGACTAATCAATGTAAACAGAAAAACAGACATGAAGATGAAAAATAATAAACTTACAAAAACACAGAATAAGCTAACAGATAGAATCCAGGATCATAACAGATCTGCCCTATATTTATTGCATAACCATGAAACCATGAATGTGTCTTTTTGACATGTGATATGTGACAATATACCAAATGCCCTAATTTATGGCAATACATCTAATATTATATTCCGTTATTTTAGGCTATAATACAATATAATATAATATTATATAATATAATATAATATAATATAATATAATATAATATAATATAATATAATGTAATGTAATGTAATCTGTCCTTTAGTACACTTCAGGCTTGCCAGCAGGTAGTTTTCTTGAACATATCAATACTCCTTACAGTGTGCTTATCAAACTGCATCCTGTGCTCCAACAGGTTTTCTCTACACTCTGTGTCTTTTGTGAAATCCAATAAAGTCTGTTCCTGTTGCGTGTCTCATTGTGCCCAGATCTCTGCAATCTGTTTGAATGTAGTTTTCTCCCACACTGCATCTCACTGAGCCAAGTCCTGTTTTTTACAGTGGCCTCTGTCAATAAAACTGCACACAGAAGGGTATAAACAAATGCGATGCTGCTAATTTCATTTCATTGCTTTGGCATCAAAGTTGTTTCTGAGGCAGTTAGAAAAAAAACATACCGCATTAATGACTTTGATGTTGAACATTTTATCTGGCAATTTTGTCAAAAATTATTGAATGACTGAATTTGAAGTGTAATTAGATCGTTTTGAGCTTAAATGGTTTTAAGTAGCCTTAGACGGAGGTGAATTTCACGAGAAGAATATGCTTGATTTAGTTCTCTTTTGCTTTAAAAATGTTTTTCGAATGCATGTATGTTGTGACTCAAATTAAATGGATTGTTGAAGCAAAGAATCTTTTCAGTGCAATAGAAAGCACACAGTGGATGAACACAGGTATTAGTGAGTACAATTTGAGACCCAAAATAGGGCATGAAGAACAATTGTTATCTTTTGCAATTACTGCAGTTGCAACCCATGGATAGTACACACAGTGGTTTTCCTGTTTAATTTGGTGCTCCTGCCTCAGGAGATCTGCCAGGCAAATTTGCTTATATATTTTTTTTGCATATAGTTTTTCCACAGTAACTAGTACATTTGTTTTTCGCACAACCACCACCAGGTGGCAAATGTGAGCACTCTGATTGGTCGTTGTCTAAAATACTTGCAATGTTCTGAGAGTAGGGAACAGCAGAGTGTTTCTAATATAGGCCTAGGTTTCAAAATAGTTACCATAATATTTATAGTAATATAAGTACCTGGTATATACACAGTGCATACTATGTTATTAAGGGGCTGTAAATTAAGCAATACCGAGTGTCATAGCAATAGTAATAGCAATAGTACTCGTTGCCATTATATTTGTTATATCGTAGTCCTGTAGTAGTACATCTCTCTCCATGCTGACTCACAGATTACAGAAGACAGGCAGACCACGATGCCACACTTTGTGGGTGGCTACCTTTAACTTTTCTTCCCTCTAAAAGCCTTCCAGCTGGACAATAAGCAGGGCAAGAAGACTCAGCAGCCTGGATGGAGAATCCAGAGTGCAAATGTGGGCTTTTTTTTGCCCGGAGATGGTGCAGCACTAGTCTTCCCAGGCAGGGATAAACAAAACATCATAAAGATTTACCGACGCAACACACAGAGCAAACACAGCCAGAGATGGATATAACACGTCCGCTGTTGCCCCAGGACAGGGAGACAAGGGAAACCATTTTCAAAGAACACCTCTATATGTTTGTTTTTGGAGAAGCTGATGGTAGGGACAGAATCGATCAGTTCCACCCATTTCACTGACTTTAAGCCATATGGCCTCCAACGTAGGCTGTTCCATCTGCTTTTAAATAAAACAACCCTCGCCTCTTTGTCCCCATTGTTTTTATTTCTGTTTTTTTAGAACATTTTTTTATTTCTCAGAAATACAAAAGCTGGTATGCAAAGGGTTTGCAATCATAAGATGAAAGGAGCAATACAATGCATTGCATTAGTGTATCATAGATTCAGACAATAAAATCTATGAGCTTGTCATAAAATCTATGAGCTTGTCATAAAATCTGTGAGCTTGTCTCACTCTTCATATCCAGGGTACAGTGTTTCATGGGAAAACATCATTTCAACCACCCCCTTTTGTTGCGCTTACAAGCCTGGTGATGGCACGCAACACAATTTCACATTCAATATCCACCGTTCGCATCATCTTGCCTCAGATGGCGAGATAAAAGCAGGAGGTGTCTCCCGCTTGGGGGTGGTGTTTTTTTCACACGGTTATCTGTACTTTCACACGGTTATCTGTACACTGTAAAGTCACAAAGGACGGTAAAGGCCAGAACGGATGAGCGTAGAGACACCAGCATCAGAGATCTACAAAATCTAATCACTGTGCCCTTCCTGCAAGGCCAACGATACTCATCATTGAACTGAGTTCAGTTCAATTCAGCGTTTCATTGCCATCCCAAACGACGTCATAAGGAATTCACTTGGGCGCAGTTCATGCGATAGAACGGAAATCTATTCATGTCATTTGCATACATGCATTTAGATTGTGGTAATGTAAGCAGTTTTAATTACTGCTCTCTCTGCCGTTTGCTTGAGATTTTCCTTTGAAGATGGCCAAAAATTGCATGGCCTCTAACAACGAAGGATAATAAACATGTAATTTATCTTAATTAAAAAGCCCTCAGAAATTACTGCTTGGCCGACCTTGCTTCCAGCTCTACATGTGCTCTCAAGCAACTGATGAACGGCAGAACTGTTTGTTTTGAGATTAATGCACCCCTTCCATTTTTACATGAGAAAAGTCCACTTATTTACAATATATTGCAATTTCTGTGTTATTCTGTGTTAATGTTGATAGCCCCTTTACTTGCTACTGCCTACTGGTAACGTGGGTGTCTGTCAGGCATTCAATCAAGGGTAGGGCATATTTTGGTTGATGGATTTTTAATCATAGGTTAAAAATGGTTTATCCAGACACTTCTTGTTAAACCCGTTTTTATGCAAATGGCTAACACCTTTTTTTGTGGATATTCAAAGGTTTATTCAAAGGTTTTTGGCTTTAGTCTGACATCTCATACTGTAGATAAATCTTAACATGTTACATGTAGCCACAAACTATATATTTACTGAATGAGGCATCAAGACATGCAGATTATATATTTTTACATGAACATTGATTTATGTGAAATTGCCCATTGCGATTTACAACTGATTATGACGGAATGGGTCACATAATATATAATGCTTGTAGAAAAGTGACTGTTCACCAGTACTGGGAAGGGTTATACTACATTTCCCAAAAAATAAGTCATTTCATTCCACTGTGAGAAAGATCATTTGCAAATGGAGGACATTGTTGTTTCCAATCTAGATGGGAATGGGTGTCCCACCGGATGCATCCCAAAATCAGACCATGATGTCTTAAAGCATTATGTCTTAAAGCTTAGAACCTTAAAGCTAGATCCAGTGAACAACACTGTCCTCTGGATAGATTAGCCCAAACTAGAGTTGCTTAGCTGTCTTGCATGACATCTCATTTAGCAAAAAAACTGAACAAATACTGCCCATCACCCCAAGAACCTCATTCCAACTGTCAAGCATGGTGGTGGAGGGGGTGATGATTTCTGGCTGTTTGTACGCCTCAAAATCAATGAGTGAATCACCTCTCTCTGCCAGCTTATTTAAGAGGGAAAAGTGAGACCATCTGTCCAGCAGCTAAAGCTTGGTTTATACTGAATCATACAATGGCACAATGATCCTCAGCACACCAGTAAATATGACTGAATGGCTGAAAAAGAAAAGAATCACGGATTTTCAATGGCCGGGTCAACTTTCCAGACCTCAACCCCATTGAGATGTTGTGGTGGGACCGCAAGAGAGCTGTGCAGTAATGAATGCCTTCATGCGTCAATGAGCTAAAACAGTTTTGTCAGGAGAAGTGGGCTAGATTCCCTCTAGTGTGCTAAACTACAGAAAACAGTTACTTTAACGTATTGCTGGACCAGGGGGTTCCACAAGCTCCTGAATCATCGGGTGCACTTACTTTTTCACAGAAGGCTTGTTGGATTATCTTTGAATGAATAAATAATGATAAAGTAAATCTGTTTTGCGTTATTTGTCACATGCAATTATACTTATCTGCTGTTAGGACTTGGTGCAGACCTGTTGTGCCATTTACTAAATTACGTAAATTATGTAAATTAAAAATGTAAAACCATAGCATTGAATGAGGGTGTACTTTATTTAAATATCAACTGTAAGACCTATCTATAGTGCCCTATTAGTGCAGTGCTGTCATTTGGTCATTTCCAGTCATTCTACACCCCACCTTTTCCCTAAAGTTCCCATATTAAGGAAAATAGCATTTCTCTTGCTATGTGGATTATAATAATAGAGTCATAAACTGGTGGTATAAACTGGTGAAAGTATTAAAGTGCACAGTTTCAAAATACATCTGCGCAATCTGTATGAAAAAACTTTTTCAACGTGCCAATTGGAATTCTGTGAAATTAGGACACCACAATGATACGCTCCTCCAGTGGCTCAGTTAGTTGGAGCTAACCAGTCAATCATAACAGATATCAATGAGCCTTAAAGTCACAGTCACTAAAAAAAGCCTGTTCTTGCTAAAGCTCATGAGGGGTGCTGGAGAATGGAAACAGGACAGAGGACACAAACATCTTATTATGGATATCCAGGCCTAAAATAAAACAATTGAAAGGTGTACAATATGGGACCTTTTATAGTAGCTGATTAAAATCACATGTGTAGCTTCAATTGTTCTGTTAAAAAGGGATGGGAGAACAGGAAATCTGACACCCCCAAACATCTGAGGTATCAAAGCCGCTCAGGGTAATCTCTGGCACTTCCCATGAACCTTTGTTGAAAAGGTTTGGAGACCAGAAGATAGAGGAAGGGATTTGGGTTCTGTTTCTTTTTCATCCCAAAAAAAGGGGAGAAAAAAAAGTCTCTTAATTGATTTGACCTTTTGTTCACCTCTCACTGGAGAATTGCAGCTTTCTGAAAGTAAAAGTTGGACTGGAGGGTGACTGATTTTTATTACAAAAAAAATACACTTTTGATATTCTCTAAATTGTAGATTTCAATTTTCTTTCATGCATTCTTAATATTGCTTTGAAGTGCATTTTATATTAATTTTATATCTGTTTTGACCAGAAACCTTTGTCATCACCATCTGCAATGGTAACAATTCCCATATGCCTCAGAAAATGTATTAATTAATTAATTAATTACTGACGACACTTAATGCAAAAGTTATCTTTGCATACTTCTTAGCCACACAAATTGTGGGAATTTTTTTTTTGTCTAAAAATACAACTTTTCAGATTGCTCTATGAAAAAAACAACTCAATTTATTTTTCTTGCGGGTTTTCAGGCCTTAATGTTGCCACTTATACGATTGCAGCTTAGCTTATCTTTTGCTCTAATCAGTAGGATTACAGTGACTCACCTGTACATCTTCATTGGAGCACTGTTTCTGATGACTAATCTGGAAATGTATATTTTTGCACTGTGAAATGGTAAAAACCAGCTCAGAGTAAATCTTCCTTTTAAGACCCTATCGGACTCAAATAAACTCTGACAAAGTTTCAGAAATGTGCAGCTCTGTAAATGAATGCAGAATTGTGCTGGGTGCAGAACAACACGTACACACTGATTAAAAATGCCAAGTGATGTGATAACATCAGTACAACTCATGTGTGCTTGTACCTGCTTTTCGACTGCAGACAATTCTTCACGGTTTTCAATCCATGTCATTTTACCGTTTAATTTTCATATCTACAATAACCCTGTTCCAAGCAGATGAACTGATGACAGATAAGATTTTATACTCTAATTAAATAATATGAGATGGCTGTCTTGGATGAACACACTATGCTATTAAATTATAACTTTAATTGAATAATAACATACTTGATAATAGTCCACGATTTTGATGTCGAACCCAATACTTTAATTGAGAACAGACATTATATTATTGCTTTCAATTCAATTCAATTCCAGCAGACATTTTCTTAGCACGTGTTGGCTTGGCTTTTTATCTGGGACCCTGGGAAAGGCAGTAGAAAGAGCAGGGATCAGCAAAGCAGGGCCTGGACTGCTGGTTTTACAGCCTCCCTTTAACTGGGTTTGGAAACAGCAGTGTTAATTTTGAAAACCTAACAATTTGGTTAGTTTTAGTCTAGTTTTAGTCGACAAAAATGTACAACGTACTTTCAGTTGACGAGAATTGAAGTCAATGAAAACAAACTATTTTCATCTAGTTCTAATTGCATTTCACTGGAGTGTCCACATTTAATATTCAAATTGAACCATCCTCTATACACAGATCATGCTAGATTCATGATCATTTCTTCCCAGAATCATCACACCATAGCTCTTGCTATGGTACTTGCAGTGCAGTGCGTATGTACAGCATTTGGACAGCTGGTACAATTTCTGTCCTTTTGTCTCTGAAGTTGAAATGAAACAATGATTGCTAGGTAAAAGTAGTAAAATTTGTTACCATGAGGTCCAGAAGTTGTGCCAATGACAGTTAAGTAAGCCATTATAAGGCTGAGAAATAAGAAAGAAAAAGTCAGAAACATAGGCTAAACAATAATCATGAAGAAAAAAAGAGCACTGTGTGAGCTCTGTATTCGCAAAGGAAGACCTCTACAGTTAATGACTGAAAAATTATTTCCGTAATGAAGAAAAAGCACCTTCACCTGTCCCACTGATCAGAAACTCTCTTCAGGAGGCAGGCATGGATGTGTCAGTCACTCCTCCCAGAAGTGCAGACTCAGCAGAAGACTTCACAAACAGATTTACAGAGGCTACACTGCAAGATGCAAATGTGCGCTACACATTGGTGGTGGTTGAGGCGAGTTTCCCCCTCATCACTATAAGTGCTCTAGAAAAGTGCTTTATAAATGTAATGATCTATCTATCTATTAAGAGGCTAGATCCATGAAGAATTGTATGGACATATCTCTACATATCACAGTCGGGAATAGATTTACCAATGAGATGCTGGAAATAATATAGCCTAGGCCTACTAATGGAGTATATAAGCGTGTAGCTAATATGAGTAGTTTTAGCTTGCCAAACCATTGTAACCACTCCATTCATTTCAACATAAATGTTGCAAGTAGGTGACTTAGTAGACTTACCTCAGGGAATACGTGACTGTATGACATTTGTGCTAATTATTATTCTTTTTTTATTCATGTGAACTGTTTAAAAAATAATATTCACATAACACACTTGTGCTCACCTGACGGCCTGTAGCGTAGTGGTTAAGGTAAATGACTGGGACATGCAAGGTCGGTGGTTCCAATCCCGGTGTAGCCGCAATAAGATCTGCACAGCCAGTTGGGCCCTTAACCCTGCATTGCGCCAGGGGAGGATTGTCTCCTGCTTAGTCTAATCAACTGTACGTCGCTCTGGATAAGAGCGTCTGCCAAATGCCAATAATGTAATGTAATACCGGTTGGGAAACGCTGCGCTAGAGGATGGTGGCTAACCCTCCATTTAGATGATCTCACGTTTCCTTCCTTCACCAGAGCGTTATCCAATCACGAGTGTGCTTACACGTACTCAGCTCCAGTACTGCCTATCCACAGCAGCCAGACCACAGAGAGCTCTCCACTCACGGGCATTGTACCAACTGCCCCTCATTGCTAATCATGGCAGCTGCGGCCCCTTTCCTCATAAATGTGTTTATATAAGGGCCCTGCTCTCCTGCATTACAGTGGAGCCGCTTGCTTTCGATTTGGAGCAGAATATATATTTTTATAGGGATTGATTTACCTCTTTTGTTGACCTCAATGATAAATAAAAGGGGGCAAACAGCCAATGCAATATTTTGTGTGCCTCCTGCCTGGCTGCAGCCTGTGCTGCAGGACTTTTTCAGGAAAGACGGTCACATTTTACTCAGATAAAGTGCCAAGTTATGCTGCAGTTATCTGTTCCTCTCAATGCTGTTATTAACCTGTGGAATCCTGAGTAATTACTTCTGGATGAGTTCAGAGAACAGGTCTGGTTAGGGAAAGATTTATAGTTGGGGTTATGCCTCATACACACGGTGTGGTTTTAGCCCTGATTCAGCTTGTTTAATTGCTGAGCAAAATATTGGCTGACTCTTTGTAAAGCTTGCTGCTCCAAATGAGAAACAAGCTGGGAAGAGTTGCTCTTAAGATGCATAAACTGGGTTTATCAAAGTAAATATATACTGGATATCCTTGTATGACCTTGTATGGAAGTGAAATGAAAGACCTATTGCCAGAGTCCGAGGTGGGATTTGAACCCCAGCCTCGCACTCCAAATATTTGTTGGACAAATGCGTTACCAGTCCGCTACAGTCAAAATCACCCCCAGCCGAGGGCAACAACATTCTTTTGAATTTGAGGGTTACATTATCAGGGAACATTGTCGTGGTAACCTGCAACGAGCCTGCACTTCATCATGCTTACTAGCAAACTAGCCGAGCTTAGCCCTCCTACAAAAAATACCAATTCAATTCAATTTTATTTGTATGGCACGTTTCACAGAGGACTGACGCTTTACAGAGCTAGAGAAGGGAAGAAAGAAAGAGGGAAATATCAGCCCTGAGCCCCCAGGTAGCACAGAAAGCAGAATGACTGACACTGGTGTCAACACTGTATAGGGCCAACCACTGAATGTTTCATGGGGCTGTGACACACTTCATTGTTCCCTGTTTGAAGACCACGGGGTGCATCTCCCTAGATTCAGATGTAGCCGCAGAGTTGTTAGAGCATTGACACAACTGGCTACTAAACTCAAACTGTCAATGAAAACATTTCACCTCCAACATTAAAATGATGCTGTTGTCAGTGAATCATTTTAATATAGCAAAGGACTGTGGAGCATGTGCCTTTTGAACACTCACAAAGATCAGGCAAGCTGTTGGGAGTACCGAGGAGCCAAAATTGCAGCCCCGCCTGAGCTTAATTTCCAAAAACAAGGAAGGCCAAGTGGAGCCGGGACGTGGCAGCCCTACACTGCGCTCGAGGGGAGCTCAGGTAAAACTGGGGATTAATGAGGCTATTTGGCTTTCTGCTGCTGCAAAAAAGAAGTGTTCCCTGGAAAAGATGCTGAGTGTCAAGGTCTTCCTCCGCACGGTAATGACACCTCCTGCTCTGTGAACAACCTGGCCAGCCTGCGGAACAGCTGAATCTATCATATATGCCACCGCGAACCGCCATTTTGGAGCTGGGTAGGTGGGGGTTTATTGTTGCCTTGCATCCTTCTGGGATGGAAGATAGTGATTGGGTAGTGGGATACTGTACCCGAGCAGAATACAGTATGTGAACTCAGCTGCTACACGTTGTGTCGTCTGGCTGTATACTTATCAGCGGCAAATGTGTGGTGCCTCTTTTACATTACATTACATTTTATTTAGCAGGTGCTTTTAATCCAAAGCAAGCTTTTCAGAGCACTGGTGAAAACACTTCGCTGAAATGTTTGCTCTCTCGTTCTATTTCTCATTTATTTATTTATTTTACATAAAACAAGGTATTTTCAGCGACTTGATTTTTTGCAACAGGATAATACAATTCTAAAAATGTGCGAACTCTGAGAAACGTCAATGGAATGTCCATTGTTTACTTAGAATTTCTCTGGTGGAATTAGCATTGCTTCACCGTTGAAAAGAAATCCAGTGTTTGTGTGTCTCCATTGTGTTGTGAAGTGCACCAGGCACAGCCACAACGATCTGTATCCACTGAAAAATTGAAAATCTTTTCAGTGACAAAAAAGTCTTCCACTGTGTTTGAGCTTCTGTAAAAAAATTTTTGTAATACATAGAGTAATTCTGTAAAACTCACGAGTAGTGTTCACATATGTAATATGTAATATGGATATGTATGGATATGTAATTTTCAAGTTTATGTTAAGAAAAGAGGTGATACTTAAGGGAACACAAAATTCAGAACAAAGAACATTCCTCTGCAGAAGAATATGTGCAGTTGCACACCGACAGTGTGTTCTTTAAAAAGATGCAAACAGTGAATATACTGATTTAAAATGCACACACATCACCAAATACAACCAACTGTACACATTTGATAGAATGTAGCACTATCACATAAAATGTAGAACCTAATTTTCTTCTTTCATATTTTTTTCAGTTGACAGTGTCCCTAAATAAGGGGCGCTCGTTATATAGCTAGAAAGTGACTACAGCTGTCTACGTGTCTATGCTGTCAACATTATCTAGAGAGATAATGTTGAGAAGCTCAGTTCAAATATACTGTTTGTAGTTCGAATTTAAATCTGAAGGTATAAATCTAACACACCAAGGCAAATTAAATATCAATATTCTGAATTCAGGCATATGTCCAAGACTTTAAGCACAGTTTCTGCAAAGCAATCATAGCAAATGTGAAAATATCCTACTTGAGTCACAAATCTGTCCTAAAATGTATCTCATAAAAGAAAATGGAAATATATTTTTTCTTATACTTCTGTTGTTGACATTTATGCCAGTATTTCAAGGGCTGGCTTCTCGATAAAACATTTTGTCTCATTTGATGGATTTTTTTTATGTTACTACACTGAAAAGTGTACTTGCTAAACACAAAAGCAGCCATTGTGTTTATTGTCAGGCACTGAATTTCTACCACATCCAAGTTAATTTCAGATTCCCGACTTGAGACTTATCTCTCCGCAGGCAGGCAGGAAAGAGTCCAGAGTCAATAAAATATTGGGATGCCGATACAAAAAAATGTTGGGACATCTTTGTGTGGGTTAGATAAGCTGTGGTAATCCTCTTCTGTCTGCACCATGTGGGAATGTTCCTACCACAGAAAAGTACGATAACGATCAAGAAAACACACAGACCCGGCAGACTTTATGTTAATAACAACGTGGTGACTGCCTTGAACAACATGGTCTTTCATCGCAGTTCCAGCCATGTTCAGCACAGATGTTACCATGCATCATATTCTACGGCACCCGCTCGACGCTCCGCTCTACATGCACCGCCTTGAGTAAAGTCTTGGACACGCCCGAGTAGACCTCCGCACTGTCTGGATGATCACAACCTGCACCTACTTTTGGAGAGCGGAGTATCAATTCAGTGTAATGAATATGCCCTTCATGTACAACATATACTCACCGACCACTTTATTTTACTTTATTACACCTACTTATTCATGTGATGATCTAATCAGCCAATTGTGTGGCAGCAGTGCAATGCATGCAATCATGCAGATACGGGTCAGGGGTTTCAGGTAATGTTCACATCAACCATCAGAATTTGGAAAAGAAATATTGTTAGTGTCAGACAGGGTTGTTTGAGTATCTCAGAAACTGCTGATCTCCTGTTTCACACACAACAGTTTCTAGAGTTTTCAGAGAATGGTGCCAAAAAAAGGGTGAGTTATTCAGACTGAGAGAGAAACGCATTTTAAAACCGTCCGCTCTTGTTCCAATTACAGTGGCACTGCGAGCTACGTGTAATGCTAACAATTGGAGACGTGTGCTGGATGGCAGAATGATCTGCTGGAACACGGAGGGCTGAAATTAGTGGGATGAGAGTATGCGAGGATCAGAGAATAATTAATCAGGCCGGGAAGTAGAGCTGGTTCATTTTCAAAACCTTAATTACACAGGTTCAGTCTTTTCCTGTTTGAATAAGACACATGCTGTACTTCCTGCTGGTGAGCTTTGTTTAAAATTTTTTTGTGACTCAATCTCAGAAATAACTCTCTGGACTCTTATTGACATTAAGGTGTTTCAAGTACTGCCTTCGAGTTTATCCACGAGCTGCCAGCAATGACCCAGACTGAAATAGCCTCCTGTCTCTCCCATTCCTCACACCATTTCTCCTTCTCCTCCATCTTAGACTATCTCTTGCTCTGTGTGTGATATGTTTACGTATTCCTTCTCTGCCATTAATGTTAACATAACATGTACTAACTGCAGATTAAATGCTAGGTTGATAGAGAAGAATGCTGAATTGGAAGTTCACATCCATCCCTCGTGCAAAGCTCATAGAATCTTTTTCAGTTTCAGATGCAGCAATTAGATAATCCCCAAAGAGCAAGCAATTGAGGTAAAACAAAAAAAACAAATGCACTGAATGGTGGAGAAAATACTTCCCAATGGGAATAAATCTTGGGAGGAACCCAGCTTGGGTGGGAGACCCCACCCCCCACTGGCAAATCGACCTTATCGGCAGCCCTGTTAGGAACATTGTCACAAACATAAGCCCCCCAGGTAAATCACCGACCACCCATTCACATTTCTAACAGGTTCTCTCCCCTCAGCAACGCAAATGCTGTTGAACGAGCTCTGCTAATTTCTGACTATTTTGAGAAATGTGAAAATTACTACTCCAGCCACCATACGTGAATGCAGTCCTGGGGCTAGTGTGACCAACATTGATGGAAATTTAACAGTGCTCTATAAGACTAAGAGTAAATTGTCTAAAACTGTTATTCGCATCAGCGCTAATGACGTCTGATTAAAGCAATGGGAGATCACTAAATTCATTTTAAATCAGTGTGTGAAGTTGCCAAACAGATGTCGGGCTCTGCTATTTGCACTGGCCCCATCGGCTCTCAGCAAGGTGATGAAATCTACTGCAGACTGACGTCACTAAATCATTGGCTGTTGGCCCATTGTGCCCATGAGCACGTCTAGAACATTTCTGAAGGGCAATGAGGTTACAGACTTTGAGGAAGGGGGCCATCGAGGCATGTATGGACACTTGTGTTTTTTTACTTTTACCTACATTCTTGGTAATCATATACATTTAGTTTTTGCTGCATTCAACTGAACAAGTTGCTAACCTGTTCAGTTGAATATCCCCTGAACATTCATTCATTCATTCATTATCCTAACCCGCTTATCCTGAACAGGGTTGCAGGGGGGCTGGAGCCTATCCCAGCATACATTGGGCAAAAGGCAGGAATACACCCTGGACAGGTCGCCAGTCCATCGCTGGGCACACACACCATTCACTCACACACTCATACCTACGGGCAATTAGCAGTACAGGAGCAGTGAATACCTAGTGTGATCTTATCTGTTCTTGTGTTCTGGTGAGCTTGTTTAACGACATCTTTCACACCCCAAGTATGATTCCAATGAGGCTGGGCTGAGTCATTCTGTCAGGCAGGGAAACTCAGGACGGTGGAGGTCAGGACTGAGGTCAAAAACAATAATCAACAACAAAAAATGTTATTGTTGAGGTCAACAACAAAAAATCATCACAAAAAACCCAATAAACTAGGGAACACTGAAAACACTCGAAAGCTAGAACTCTGAAGAGAAGGGGCTGATGACAAAAGTACAAACAAAGACTCAATGCAACGGGAGAAGGGAACATATACACACACAGACACACATGTAGACAGTAACCTGCATTAACTAAACTAATTCAGGGAACTAATCATCGAATTAAGAACAATTAACTCTAATGAGACAGGGCAACACAAGGGAAGAGCTGGCTGCCTCTGGGACTCTGGTGAACCTTTCCAGCATTGCATCTCAAATGCAAATCCTGTAACACCGTTCTCTGTCCTTGTGATCTTGCAAGACTATTCTCGTCAAGGACATATGGCAAGAACGTTCTTTGCAAGAACACAGGAATGTTCTTTGCAAGAACACAGGAATGTTCTTTCGTTCTTGGTATTCAGAAACACCTAGTCTTTTTTTTCATCTGCGGATATTGCATTTGGAGAAGGCATATACCATTGTGAAGACCAGAGAGTGGCAATGGCAGTATGTAGACTGATATACATGCTTATCAATGCCAATATACTGCTGATCTGAGAGGATCACTCTCATTATCCGTGTGAATATTTCACAGGAGAGCTTCAGGACCCCGGAGAACATGAAGTGCACTTACAGGAGGGCTGAAGGACAATTAAAACTACTGTATGTTAATCTTCATGCAGATGAATCTACATGCTGAGGTTTCAATTTTGGTCCTATAGAGTTAAAGGTATAATAGGTAAGATTTTTGTGTTAAAACATTGTTACAAGACCATTGGAAATCCCTTATACCTATCACTGAAAAAGGCTCACTGACATGTTTATAGTCCTTAAATTCGGGTTTTGAAATATGCAGTTGACAGGCCGGCACTCTGTACATAGTACAGCTGTACAATAATTCAAGATTATTGGTTGAAAATTGGTTCTAATTGCCACAGCCAATGGCGTTTCAACATCAGCACGTTCGCAGAGAAGGGTTTGGATAAACAGTGCTGTGGTTTGTGTGTGTTTGTTGCTGCAATTCCTCTCGACCGCTAGAAGTCCGAAATTACCTATTGTACCTTTAACTCTTTGCAGGACTATTTACAAACTAATGTGAAATCATATCACTACAGTATCATAAGAGTACAAGCTGACCTATGGTTTCCATTGCTTCAGTTCAGTGTATCCTAAAAGCCACATAAAAAAAAGCCAAGAAATGGTGCATTCAAGAATCTGAAAAGTTGACACTGAAAACCAAGTGTTCATTGATGAGTGCGCTGAAAAATATGGCTTCATTCCACCTGGAAAAAGTGCAAGGCCAATGTATCTGATTTGTTGTGAGTCGGTCACAGTTGTGAAAAGCGCCAATGCGAAGCCTCATTGTTAAAGCAATCACAGACACTTTGAGGAAACATAGCCACAAAGATCAGGACCTGCAAAATCAATTAACTCAAAGATCAGTACAATCAGATCAGCAAGGTCGTTTTGAAGTAATTCACATCAAACAATCTGCAAACAAGCCTCAATGAGGATGGCATGGGTTTTAGGCCAACACACATTCACTGATCGAGAGATGGAGTACATGAATGCAGTTGCTGAATCATTACTAGATGGTAAACGGAATGGTGAACCAAAAGAAGAAACTGAACAAATCCCACTGTCAGCTATTACAGCTGTGAGAAGAATTGAAATCTTAGCAGAGGATGTGCGATCACTGCTTGAGGCAGCCAACCTGAATGCACTGTGCATGTTGACGAATCAACTGATGTGACCGATAATGCTTTAGATTTACGTGAGATGTTATCACACAGAAAGGAAGGAATTATGGAAGTTTTCAAGGTTGATGTTCAGTGTGTACACTTCTCAACAGTGAAACAGCTAATTAAGGAAGAGAAACATCTCTCCCTCAATTTCGCGATTTAAATCTTAGAAAAGGATTATTTTGACAGATTCACCCTTGGAAAGCAGTTTACCTTCCAGCTGATTCAGAATCCATTCCTCATGAAAGGTGTTCTATGGATTTCAAAAGAGGCTAAACAGACATTCAAGTGGGTTCATGCCGGATCTCTTCAGATGTCGCTGATTGATCTGCAAGCAAATGTGACATTAAAGCTAGTGAAGTTTGTCCTGTGCAATATTTTTTTTTGTTTTTTTTCAATAAGAAACGTTAGCTCATACTTATCCAACAATCAGAACACTGCATGTCTTCAGACAGGCGGAAATGAAATCCCTTGAGTCTGATCACATGAGCAGTTAGCAAATGCAAATAGACAGTGCAGAAGTCACTTTGATTGAATTCAGGCTTGACTTCCGGTCTATTTGCATTTGCTAACTGAATTTGGAACATTTGCAATATAAAAATCTAAATGCAGTTTTCTGAATATCTTAAACTGGATCTGGATTTTTGGATGTGAATTTGTCAACATTAGAATAAATACTATTTGAATGCAGATGTTGAATTTTAAACAAACAGCATTTCTTAAAGTGTTTGAATTTGCGACACTTAATTTTATATGGTTTTATTTGCTCCTCTCTAGCTCTGTGTACTGGTGTATTTTGGTACTGTGTGACATCCTCCAGAGGGAGGTTTGCAGGTGAGATTTGGGAGGGCAGGACATTTAACAGACTGGCCTGCAGCCAAGGTCTGCTGCTTCTGGCAAAATTTACAGAAATACTTTTGGGTCAGAAAATTGGTAGCATTGGAGTTGGAAGCAGGAAAACAGTAGGCATTCTAAATCTTATTTTTACCAAGTTAGAAGTTTACACTCGCTTTTAAATGGATATTTGTATTGCATTATAATCAAATGAGTCCAAGGCTTTCTGTGTAGTAGTTACACCCCAGCAAGTTCAGAAACCTGAATCAGAAACTCAACATTTTACAGAATCAGCTTCATCACAACCCTATTTATGTAGTATCTGTGTTGTAATACAATTTTTAATTTTATACAGTCTATTAGTACATATGAACTAAACATTCTTAGTTTGATGCTTGTTCAAAGTACACCATTTAACAAGGTACTATTCATGCTTAATTCTACTGTAGCTCCATTAAGCTACAGTATACAATACTGTGTATTTGTTGTAATATTTTACACCATAGGTCGCACCATTACACTGTGTAAAGAATTTGTATTAGTTAATTATAAAAAGTAATAAAACATTAATTATATTCATAATATAAGTCTTAAAACTTTTGAATTATGGTCCCAAGCAGAAAGTAACTAAAAATACTGTTTTGGGCATTGTTTGCTGTGGATATATGCAAGCAAATAAACATATGATGAAGTGTTTACTGACGGTTGCATTATTAATAATGTCTTTGTTAAATAGCGGTGATTCTCAGCCCCCATTAAATTAATGTTATTTGGCTAACAAAGCTAACGGGTAGCAGAGAGTGAGTTACACGCTCGAGTTAGGAGAGCTTGAACTTGACCCCTAATGTATCATTCATTTATAATTCATTCATCATGTGTGGTGAGTAGATGAACTACCAGTTTTACTTGATTGGACTGATCCATAAATTTAGTAAGTGCATTTGAATCGAGATGGACCACATTTTCTCGATTTCACATCTTGAGAGCAGATCAGTGTGTGCATGAGTCACCTTCCCTTTATTTTTAAAGCTTTATTTTCCACCTCCCCCTTTTGTTCTTGTACATTGCTATTTTGTGGCCTTTTTATTTGTGGAGTTTATGTTCGGCATGATCCTCCACAGCCCTCTGCCCCACCCCCCCACCCCCTCGGAGTAAATAAAAGGCAAACCAATATTTTTTCTCATTTGTTTTCTGACATGTGATGACCCCAATAGTGTGCAACACCAGGCTTGGTAAACAGCTCTAATGGGCTGAAGACATTAAGTACTCTGGAATCATCGGCCTCGCGGTCAGCATGGCCTCTGGGTAATGTAGGCAAGGAAAAGCCTCCAGGGCTGACTGGATACTGAAATTATGACATCACATCTTCCGACCAGCTCAGATCTTAATAGTTTCACTGGTCCACGAAGGCTGTGTTGAGGATGAGAAAGACCTTACAAGCTGTTTGACTGTCTGAAACAGGGCTGCCGATAAGGTACTTAACCCTCTGGGGTCGGCTGTGTTGCCGGGGACACCGACAAGATCAGATCAACTTTCATTCTATTTGGATGATTCACTTTGTGAGATTTTACCATACAGATGCAAAAAACATATTGACAGAAACCTTAGAATCTTGACTTGACAATCTTGACAAAGTACCTATTGACATACAATATCAATAGTTTTAAAACGTTTTAAATTAGATGAATAAGGCAACTGCGATAACTGGTTTTAATCTAAAGCTGGGTGTGCTAGCACAATCGATATTGGCATACTGTATTTACGTTCGAGGAAAAAGCAGAAATAACATAGCTAAACAGACCAACTCCAAGAGCAAGTGTATTTCTTACGATCATACTGGTACGTACGTGTGCTGTATTGCAACTTCTCTCCATGTTCGTCTGAATATTCAGCAATGCGTGTTTGTAAGTTATCACTCTGTTCTGAATTTATGAATGATTCTAACTATTACATCTCAAAATAATACCCCTGCATTTTTGCAGTACATGCATGCTCTGCAGGATGGACATTGGGAAAAAAGAGAACACTCTGTGGAAGTCAAAGAGTGTGATGTCCCCCTGTGCTTGCAGCTAAACAGGAATTGTTTTGAAAAATGGCACGCAAAACGTGTTTGTGGATGATCTTCAAATTCATGAATCAAAAAATTCATTTGTTTCTGTCTTCTAAATGGCTCACTGATTTTGCTTTGTGGAAAGGCTTTGTCTTAGAGATAGGGAGGGGTCAGGGCAGGTGTGCAAAGCCTACTTACCTGGCAGGACCACATACCACATAAATATTAATTGAAGATTAATAGCTCTCCCATTGTCAACACTAGGTTTTTGTAATTTATTTTATATTTCTAATTTGATTTGCTTCAATATTTTGTCATATTTTGATACCCAAGACCTAGATGAACACATTTTGGGGATCCCAGAAGATTAGCATGTGTTTTTACAGCATTCTTGTAAATGTTCAATACTACTATTTACAATTTGTGTGATTCTAGAGCAATTTACAACCAACATATGATTCTGACCTACTTACTCTTGTGCTGAAAACGAGGATATGAAACACTTTGGAATCACTGTATATAAAGTTTATTAAAATAACATAAATATCAGAGCATAGGCACAGTCACCAGTTTTCCTCATTTCGCCCTCAAACCCCAGAGGGTTAAGCACAGTGAAACAGAATTATCAGGTTTGGGGCATCTTTCGGCAAACGGAAGCATAGACCTTTGCACACTGCAGTACAATGTTGCAAACTGCAAGCAGTGTCCGAGGTCAACCCGCATCCAAACGCAGCAAAGCCGTTTTCAATTCTGAATACACTCCAGTGCATTCAGCGAGCTCTTTACCCCCTCAGGACCATCTCTCTGCAGTCTGGAGTGGGGTCAAGTGGACTCTGAGGCAGTGCTGGAAGTGAACCTCCTCAAACTCCTTATTCGCTGGAGCTGTGCTACTGCTAGCAGCCATTGATTGAAACCAACCAATCTGACTTCTTTTTTCTGTCACGAAAAGTGAGTCTTTTTGACGCTTCATAGCTCCACCTATTTGTGGCCCTTAGTGCCTTAATTTTCCTGTCACTAGAGGGAACGACTGTGCTCCAATTAGTGTCTTACCCACAGCAGGGTGGTTATTCTCTAAGAGCTGACACATGAAGGAAAAATTTCAATGGCTAAATGACTTATTCAAAGTGGATTACATCTGACTGAATTATCTACTACGTTGGCCGATTATGATCCGGTATTAAGTTGCGAGAGCCTCTCTGTGACAATTTCCCGTGGACCTATTGCATGGTAATCCAGTCTCTCGTGCCTTTCGCCCTTAAGCACTGATTTCATTCTTGGAGAAGCGGAAATGACCGGGGAGCTGGCGTGCTCAGCGAGAGGGTTAAATCACATTAATAAGCATATATTTGAATAAAATAAAACAAAATAAAATAAAAGCATGCCCAATGGGTCCCTTAAGAACTTCCAGTGGCAAAATTATCAAGACAATCTAGCTACTGCCTACTCTTAAGCAATTACCAAGTGCTGTCACACATCATCGGGAGCGTGGTGTGGCAGTAAAAAGCAGCACGACTGTGAAGAATGCTAAATAAATTATGCAAAATATTTCCCGGTCGGCTCTTCCTTTAACTCGAGTCCTCGGGCGATATTATACCCCCAAAGTGACGTGAAGGACTCGCAAAGGAAGCCTGGTGGATTAATTCTGGTCAGGTAGAAGCTCATAACACATAATAATTGGATACCTTGTTGTTATTCCGTCACACAAGCTTGAGTCCCCACAGAGACGCTTTTAATTCCTTATGCAGGGGCTGTGGTTCCTTCACAAGCGGATCCTTGAGTGGGGCTCTGGGCACTTTATGATTTTTGTCTTAAAAGGCTTCAGCAGAAGTGGCATCCCTTTCAAGGCAAATTCGCCAGGCGCTTGTCATTATGGGGAGCACAATCGGTGTTTTCAGCTGTGGCCGGTAAACAGAAGAAAGCCTGACCAAAGAGGGTGAGCTTTCCTTTGAGATATGCGGCCAGGGAGAAGATAGGGGTTACTACAGCTTGAGGTGAAATGTGAAAAGAGGGGAAATTAACATCAAATTTCACCATAAAAAAATCATGAAACTTCTTCCACATTCTTTGCTTTGAACGACTGCCTTCCGTAGCTCGCTGACGGAGACAGGCTGGCAGTGACACTTAGTCTGCTCCTCAGCAGTGACAGTTGAGGGAGAGGCTCTGATTTGAGCTGTCCTTCACAGCAGCTGTCACTTCTAATCCAGCTTTACATCGCGGGTCCTTGTCACATCATCTGCAGGTGAACGGCGCCTGTGCATAAAATCCTGCTTGACACCAGCCTACTACACGCGATAGATTCAGCGCACTTTAAGTGCAGCGAGGTCTCTCTTACTGTCATCGCATGTCTACTTTCCAGACGACCGTCAACTTTACAAAACTCAAATTGACAGTTTTGCTTCCCTTTCGGTTCCGTGTTCCCGGAACCCCGTTGTGATACCTGCGGTGACACCTGGCATAATCCATCATGTTCAGGACAAAATGGTGCTAGAACTCGGGTATGCAAATGCAGTAACGTACACCATTGGAACAATTTGCTTTGTTTAATCTTCGAACCGCAGTACCCTGAAAGCAGTTTGCCATGCATCGAGTTCACCTACCCCAGGCAGGTGCAGTCACATATGCGGGAGACACCAGGCAGTCCCATGAGGGTAGAATTTATGCTCTCCTTTTAGGCAGCCCCAAATAAACACAAACCATTCCAAAAAATGGCCTCTTGGCCAATTCTAAAATGGCTGCATTTCACATTTTCTTCAGTTGCTTCTCTCCCACCAAGCAAGAATGGGAAATGAAATGCAGACATTATAAAATGTCTACTGTCGATAGGCATGAAGATGATCAATAAGACTGGTGATGTGCCTGTGATGTACTTGCCCTGATTAAATTTGTAGAGGCACACTGGGTCAAGTCCAGAGTAAGCGAGTGTCCGCTTTTTACCTGCCGATGTCACCGTAGCCTCTGCCACTACCTTGGGGACGACTTCGACCTCATAACAGCAAGAGATGCATCCTCCATTATCCTTCAGGGCACGGCCTCCGTAATTGTCTTTTCCACTCTGTAAAGAGACACAGTCCAGCAGGTTTCTGCAGCTCCTTAAATCACCCTGTCCCTCAGGGCGATCCAATGTCTCCATTACATTAAGGCAGTAATTAGCACAACCAGGTCTCAGGTGAACCAAAAAATTAATTAACGGACACCACTGGTGCCCCTGGATCGAGGCTGCTGAGTTCAGCACGCCGGGGATTTCAAACAAAGTTAGAATTCATTACCGTGACCGTACTTATCGCTGCCCCTCAACTGACCTGCACGGTCTTGGCTTGAGAGCGAGATGAAGGTTATGTACTGTTTGGAAGAAGCATTAACGCCCCGGAGAATGTGCTTTTGTGAGTGACGCCTTCAGCGCTCACCGCTCAGGTCCCGCGGTGAGGTAATACTTAGGCTCCTGCGTGGAATAGAAACCCGGAGTGCGGGAGGGCGTCAGGGTGCTGGCGGAGGCCCGCGTAATGGGCCGCCCGTTTAATCGCCAAACCTCGCTCAGCTGCCGCCCGCCCGTGAAACCCGATCGCCGCCGATGCGGAGGAATAAATGGCCGCGGGTCGTGACAGAGGAACGCGGGAAGTGCGGGGGCAGAAAACGAGAGGCAGCCGGAATCCAGGACTACGCGTCCCCCCCAACCCCCCCCCCCCCCCGTGACAAATGACTCTGTCGGGGTCCGCCGGCGGTCCCGGCCCGGACAGAAATCTGAGGGAAAAGCAGGCACAAATGCAATATATGGGCTGTGACTCGTCTCCTTCCCCTCAGGTGCGCCACGCTATTAAGATTTAATTCCTCCCCGCCTGTGTGTCCACGTGTCTGCAGAGCTCACTTTTCATCTGGGCTAATCTCATTATGTTTTTATGGTCTGGATGACGCGGGGGCGCCCGAGTCCACGGCCCTGCGAGGGGCCGCCGATAGATTTCACCCGCGCCGAGCTCGGGAAAGACCAGGGAGGCAGAAAGGATGGGCCGTGGCATTTATAATTCTTTCATTTGTAACAAACAGGTCCCTTGACAGAGGTCTGATGAAGCAGAGGTTGCGGTGGTGGAGGCCCTAATGTTTGTTGATCACAAACACTGGTCTTGTTCCTTAAGTGTGCTAAATGTCTGAAATTAATGACATCTAATTCAGTCTTGTTTGCTATCTTGGTTTATTTATTTCATATTTCTCATCTGAGGGGCTTTATGGATCCATATCTCATTCCAAAAAAAACTTCAGTGAATCATCACATTACCAGGCCATATGTGAAAGCATTTCTTGTGACACTGCACCCATAGATATGTTTCTTATCCATCCATCCATCTATTATCTGTTATAGTTTATTCCTGTCGGGGTCACAGGGAGTGCTGGAGCCTATTCCAGCATGCACTGGGTGAGAAGCAAGTATACATTTCTGAATGACATTGCTTAAATAATTATGATTTCTTCCTTGGAATGAACAAACAAACAAGATACTGTTATCTTTGTTATCTTTGGTGACATTGCGCTGTTTGTTTCTATTCGTTTCCAATGTGATATTTATTCATTCGCTCATGACTCGAAGCAGACGCTCAACCTAAATCTGATCAGGCCATTGTGTCCCCTCAGCAACACCTTCTAATGTGGTGATTACAGCAGTGGGCCACGTTCCATCTGTCTGAGTTCTATTCTCGTCAGTCTGTGACAGAGATAGTGTTGGTGTGCTTTTTTTTTTTTTTTTTTTCTAGCACAAGCCACCAGCCCCCCCCCCCCCCCCCCCCCCCCCATCCCAATGCCCCTTGTAGTAAAGACTGCATTCTGGCAACAGGGGGGAAACCAGGCGGTAAATCACAGAGTCTATAATCACATACCCCAACAACTGAGGACAGGTCCTACCCCTTGTTACCATGGACGACTGGCTACACTGTCAGCACACATCCTGTTTCAGTTTTATTTGGTTGCCGTGGCAGCGCTTTCGATATCCTCAGGTCTGTGAGCATGGCTTGCTAAGCGTATTGCCCGTTTTTACAAAAGAAGTCAAAAACAAAACAAGAAGGCCTGATATATTATTTTTCATCATTCCTAATTTCAATAATTTCTTACAAAAGTGACAATTTGGTCTATTGGCCCATGAAATCAGGGCAGAACACAATGTGTGCCTTGCCTCCCTGCTTCCGTTTCTAATTTGAGGATATCAAGACGCACATAAATATTCATCTCTCCCATCGTGCGACTGAGCCTGTGCACCTAACAGGAACAAAACGTTCCCACCACGGCCTTCGCCCGTGAATTGACAGACCCGGGCGCTTCCCAGTGACCGGCGGAAGACTTCCTGTCAGGACGCTGGAGCCCGGCGT
Source organism: Conger conger (assembly GCF_963514075.1). NCBI lineage: Eukaryota > Metazoa > Chordata > Actinopteri > Anguilliformes > Congridae > Conger > Conger conger. Next base: position 44,207,787 of record NC_083772.1, on the reverse strand, counting down.
GCAGAAATGCGTACGCTCCCACCGCCGCTAAGCCGGCGGTCTAGTGACAGACCTTAGCCATTAGCATTCCGATCCCGCTCGCCCTCCGATATCCGTGCGGCGAAGCCCCAAGGCACGGCTCAAAGCGCTGCCCGCCCCGCGCTGCCTCGCGTGACACTGGAACGCACGGGCGTCTGCCGCTCTCTGTGGAGCGCGAGGCGGGTCGGGGCGCGCATAAAGGGCCCAAACCTGCTTAACGCCGCTGCGGGGTGAGATTACCGCGCCTGACATCGCCGGGGCACGAACCGACTACTTTTTAAATGTAACACGTTTCTGCATTGGTAAGGCCTGGGTGCGTTTGTACACCGTAGGCATTAATAGTGGCAAGCTGCCTGAATGCGGCAGCACTCATGCGCAGAGAGATACAGAGTTTATGTAAATGGGACTTCCTGTGGGCAGGCGAACGCGAGCGTGAGTCTCTTTTATTTTACAACATGCCTTAGTTTTATTCACCAAGGCTAAGCTTTTTGATCAGGAAGCCCCTGTGGGTAAAAAAAAAAGAAGAAAGAAAATGACCTACATATATCCGGTGAAGTAGGAAATGGTAAAGTCAGACAGCTGAAGCTTTCTTCTTGTCCTCTGCAGATGGTGGTGTCTTGCCTCGGCAAAAATTTGTGTTGTAAAATTCAAGGACTGTAACCAAAGCAATAAAATGCTTGACCAAAAATATCCATTTTGACCCAGAAAAGGTATAGAGGTTTGAGGCAGAGCTATAAGTTAGATAAACTGATACTCTTATAAGGCTCGGAAAACTCGGAGCCAAATTTACTGCAAAATGGAATTTTCTAGAAACCTGAAAGACAAACTGATGTAACAAAGGCCAGGAATGGGTCACTCATCGCTGATAATGTCCAGAATGTATGCGTGAGCCTTGAGCCTCAAATCTCACTGCAGCACTCATTCTGATGACAAATGTGTTTTGCCCCAATTTTATTATTATTATTATTATTATTATTATTATTATTATTATTATTATTATTATTATTATTTTTAAAAAATGTAAGCTTACATTTACTCAAACATCTGTGTGTACATACTGACGTCCCTCAAAAAGTCTATTTTCTTTACTTGGTCTCATTAAAATGTATCCATCCTTCTCTGTTCTAATCACTCATTGTTTTGGCTGCAAGAGAGGTTTAAAAATTAACCTGGTCCCAACTAATAATTTTTTCTGTGTGTAGATTTCACCACTGAAGGGAACGGTCAGGTTCCAAATCTAAATGCCCACTAGCACAACCGATAATGATGAGCCAGAATTATACTAAAGCCTGATTGTGCCTACACAAATTAATGGCCCTTGGGTGAGACAGAGTTTCCACCATGCATGCAGTGCATGTGGCAGACAACCGGGGGCGCACTTTCAAAAGCCAAATTAATTCAGCAAAGGTAACCAATAATATGACAAGTTAGTTTCATAAAACCTTATGAGCCAGTGAAAGAACGTGGATATACCACACCAACTGAAAGTAATGGTGCTTACCAGAGAAGACTAATCCAAAACGAAAAAAATATAATGACTCTCAAGAGTAAAGGGCAGCCAAAGGCAATTACAGTACATAAAAGGTCTAGTTAAAGTTCAACAAGACATCAACTAAGCAAAAGTGCGCAAGTTGCTAATTACCAGTCCCTTTGAAAACCGAGAGGTAATACGCTCTCTCTAATTAGGCCAATAGTTCAGATCCAGATACTAGACATATGTTCATAGCCAAACAACCAATTCCATATGAATTGTACCTTATCTGGCTTGTTTGGTTGTTTGTTGTATGACCTTGATATGCATGGTTTGTACATCGCTTTTGATAAACCCGTCTGCTAAATGAAATGTAATGTATTGTAATATTAATCACCTTTCAAATTACAGAAATGCTTGTTATAAAATAATTAGCTGCATGGACAATCTCACAGAAAGAATCTCAATGAATTATGAAAAATGCAAAAACAAGTGGGCATACAAAGAAATGGAAATTTCCATTACTGATTAAAATAGTTATATTTTCCCATGTGTAATAATTATCCATATAAATTAAATATAAATTATAAATTAAATTAAATTAAATTTCTAAAAATAGAAAGTACATTTGCAGTCGTAAAGTTGAAACATAAATTAAACTGAAAATGCTGTACAATATATAGATAATAAGTATATTGGGTTGAATGGCTTTGACATTCTTAATGTCAAATATTAAATATTAATATTAATATTAATATTAATATTAATATTAATATTAATATTAATATTAATATTAATATTAATATTAAATATTAATATTAAAAGATTGCATTCTTAACATTACGTGTTAGAAACTATGTAGTAGCTGAAATGAATTAATCTAATGTGGCCAGCTACCTTCTTAAAATTCTAGCTAGTTTGCCATCGTCTGAATCACCATACGATACACCAGTCTGTTAGGTGTCTGAGTTGCTTTTCTTGCTAGCATATGTAAGCCAGTCATAAGTAACATTTGGTCTCATGCGCTGGTCAGCTTGCTGACTTCCCTCTCCTGGAGTATACATTGTTAGCCCCCACCGTTGGCACGCATGCCTGTGGGGGAGAGCTAGTGAAGGATTCTTAGAGGCGCCTTCTTGGGCCCTGGGGGCCCCCCTTTTCTCACATTCCTACAGGATTTGAGTACAGGAGTACTGGAGAGGGCATAAAGATGTTTCATGATAATCCCAGGTCAGAATATAGTGATGTTTGGTGTTATTCTGATTGGTTCAGTGTGACTGGTGTAATGGTCTAGTTTTTGTAACAGTCTACCTTTGATAGCATAACCATTCAGGAGCCGAGGGGAAACTGGGCAAAAGTTGTCTCTGTAGAAGCCATGTGTTTTAGCCCCCTGCCGGGTGGGCCTGGCTGTAAATTATAGATGGATGACTCACTTTTAGGGTCAAGGCCTGGATTTCGGAGATAAGGAGAAGAAACCAAACAGTCTGGGATGTCTCCTTTCCTTTCATTCACCCAAATCAGGTTTATCCCAAAGGTATATTACCATGAGAGGCACAAAGACATATTTACAGCATAATGCAGTTATCATGAAAACTCCCAACTACAGCATTCATAGATATGATGGGGCGGCCTGTAGCATGGTGGTTAAGGTCAGGAAGGGCTGCCATGTGTGAGGGGCCTGAGAGCTGGGGTTCCAATGTTGTTTAGACTACCTGTTGGGGAGTTAAGATGTATGAGTGGTCCAAGGCCAGTTGGGTCATGGGAAAAGAATCCTCCCGAACATTGGTGACCTCCCTGTGACCCCATACCTGGTCACTTCCAAGAGGGAAGACTCCAGACAATGCCACAGTGCCCTCATTTGGGCACTGCTGTCATTACACCGGTGACTGCTCTCTTAGATTAAATATTCAAAACTGCTATTAAGATAGTAAATAGACCCGGTAACACCTTGAAAACATTGCCCATGTGATCCTTGTATTATTGCATTAAGTCTTATGTAATGGTAACAGGAATTGCATGTAAAATGGATAATCAGGAGGGAAGTTTCATGATAACTGCAACATAATAAAACATAAGGGTAATCTGTTTGGTATGGATGTGATCTGATAAAATCAAGGAATCGGATGAGATACATTTCATACCAAATGGAATTTAATAAACTATAGTTTCAGTATCCCAAGGGAAAACCTACACGTCCTCTCCTGGTAATCATCTCATTTTCCCTACTCAACAACCCCCAACGGTGGGCGTCTAAATTCCAGATTTGACCACCCCTCCAGGTTGATTTATGGCACTGCCGCCTGGTTTCAAATGTATGATTTGGCATAAAAGCAAGGGAGACAGACCAATCTGGGAAGATCGTATTCGACTTCCCACACAACATGTCTTGTGTATGTATGTATGTATGTATGTAAGTATCAGGAAGATCGTATTCGACTTTCCATACGGCATATTCTATACTCTGTGTTTGTGTGTAGTCCAAGCAGGCTAGGTATGATTATTTACTCTATCTCTATTCTTAATTTGTATATTTTATACTTGATTGTGATATTCTAAAGCTAATAACCTACCTGTCTGCGAATAAACTATTTTGCTTGTAACTTGCGTGATCTCCATGACTCTAATTCATCTTGTACCTTTTCAGCCTAAATTACAACTGAAATACTCAGGGGGAAATGGTGGCCAAAAGACCGACTGATCGGCGGGCCGGTACACCTGTGATAGTTCTAAGTTGTGAGGCCAGCAATTTCTGTCCCTTAAAGGGTCGGGCGACGCAAGGCTCTTGTAATCTGGTGCGAAGGGAACCCATGGGCGTTACGTTGGCGTTGGTTCCTGCCAAATTAGCTCTAAGGAGCCCAGACAATGCTACGCCGACCTGGGCTCGCAAATATCATGGCAGGTTTGCATGTATTGTGTTGATTGGACCCTCAGCCTCTGAGTTCTCCACCGAACTGAGATTTCAGCAGTAATGCTAATCCCGGGAGCATCTATTGAGTAATGGTGGCGCAGGTACAAGTCGAATGTAATCACTCCCGAGGTCCGCGTAAGTTGCAAACCCAAATTTCTAAATTATATTTTAAATGGAGTCAGATAAACGAGTAAAACTATAGTAACCACTAAGCGTACAATACGGCCCCGTTTGAGAACGGAGAATATTAAGAATTGTACTGATCCGTTTCTGGCCAGCTATAAGCGGGATATGGGGCAGGTCAATCCATATCCGACCCATGGCAACGGACCCAGTATATTCTTAAACATAATTCTGCTCTGTTCTTGTACGGAGGATAATAATTAACCCAACTAATGTTCTCCCAGCAACGCCAGAAGGAGAAGCACGCAAATCCCCCTTCGGCCCCCGTTAAATTCCGTCATTGGGTTAGCTGTGGGGTTTTACACATATTTCTGAAAAAGTGACTCCATTTCCCATTTGCTATTATTAAGAGACTCCTGATATTTTCTACAAAATAAATGGGTTTACAGTCATTTTCAACTCAGTTAGACCCATAATACCCATAATAATTGGATTAAGAAACAATATCTGATTTAACTTGACACGATTTGATAATTAAGTTACAGTGGAGTTGTATTCATTGCCAGTCAACACTAGACTCTGGTTGGTCAACATGTGACTGAACATATGGCATATGATGCAATTGATAAATAGTCTACATGGAAAAGAACGTAATTTGACTTTCTATGATCACTAAATTTGTGTTTGTCAGTCATTGTGATGTGATTATAAATACAAATCAGTGAATATGCTCTATATAATATGGTCTCCTCACTAAAGTTAAGGGGAATCCCTACTAACATTATACACCTTAGACTAATGAACTGCCATTATGCTGGGCCACAGTTAGTCAGACCTAAACCCAGACATTGACTGGTCCTTCAGCTGCTCTGTTTTGCGGTTGGGGTGTGAGTATGCAAAGAGTGTAACTACTTTGTATAGTTCTTTCTGTTCACATCACCTTCCTAGTCCTGCTGCCTCTGAGCACCCACCTGCTGACAATGCTGTAGATCTCTCCTTAGTACCTTGTGAGTATTGGTATCTCCAGAAGGTTTTTAGTAAACACCTTGCCAGTGAATTACCACCTCAACAGGCCTTTGACTGAACCATCGATCTCATGGAGAATTACCTTAAGGAGGCCTTGGCTGCTGGACAGATTTTCCCTTCTATCTCGCTGGCTGGTGCCAGTTTCTTTTTGTTGAAAAAAAAAAAGATGGCGGTCTCCGGCCATGCGTAGACTACCCAGGGTTTAACAAAATCACAGTTAAGAATCGTTATTCATTACGCTTGATGTCTGCTGCTTTAGAGCCACCACCTTCATCAAGCTGGATTTGTGCAACAATTACCTCCTGGTGGGGGATGAGTGAAAGATACCATTCAATACCGCCACTGGCCTTTTTGAGTACCTTGTGAAGCCTTTCAAGCAGACTAATTCACCAGTGGCTTTCCTGGGCCCTATGAATGATGCATTGTGGGACAATCAACCAATTATTTGTATCAGGACAATATATGATGCTACATGGTTTGGAGAGATTGGGGGCAGGACAGGTCTGGGGGTGTCAACAAGCTGCATAAACTTTAGGGAGACATAATGCTGGCAGCATTTTTTAATAATTATAAGCTTTATTTATATAGCTCCTTCATATAGCACATTTTATGCATACAGCGGGGTGCAAAAATGTGGGACCCCTGGTTAAAATGTCTGTTACAATTAATCTGTCCGTGATCAAACGCAAACCTTGAACCTTGGTAAACATTCAGTTAAATATGAGCAAATTTTAAAGCAAGATTGCTTTTTATTTTAATTTGTTACTGTTTATAAATAAAAAAAATGGAAAAGGGCCCTGTTTGGGAAAAGTTTGGGAACTCTTTTGTAGCTTATCTGTGAATGGACAACGAACGTTACTTTGCCACTTGTTGACATCATAGCCTAGATGTTAACGTTGCAATGTTCCCCTTATTAAGCCACGTTTTTTGGCTAGGCCAAGGGGGAGCCTCCAGTGTTGCTCGGCCTGCGGTTTTCATGCTAAATTGTGCTATTTTGAAAGTCCAGTCATTGAAAAATTCAGTCACAGGGTGCATTTTGGGCTGGGTAGAAAACACACCGCAACCGCGAAAAGCCATTGAATAGAGAAATATATACGTAAATCTATTGTTTTTATAAATATTATTTCACAAAAATATGTGAAATGAGCAATGTGCACCCAAGGCGGAGTGAAGTTTGGAAGTGCGCATTATCCTGTCGAGAATTTTACGGAATTGCAAATTCAGGAGCCCCTGAATTTTCATCGCCCCACGCGGGATAGAGTGGCAGGCTAATCCTGTTGCCTACCACCTCCAGGTGCTCCAGTGAACACACCCCACCGCCCATGTCTCCAAGCTTAAGCCAGCAGGCGCCTGCCCCTTGGTGGCCCCTACCCGCCAACCACCCCTGCCTTGGATGATTGACAGTCAAGCTACCTTGTCCAGGCACTGGGTAAAGCACTCTCTTCACTACCTGCTGTATCTTGACCTCAGTCACATTCGAGAGTTTCACCAATGCCATCTTGGTGCAACGTTAGAAGCTGTTTGCCATCTTGACTCATTAGCTTGGTCTTAGCTTTTGTTTGCTTGTACTGTAACCACCTGGTTCTCTGTACAGCTCTCGTTCCTGGCCCAGTGCTCATCCCATGGGTGTCCTTTGTGTTATTGTTTTGTCTTTCTTAAGCAAAGTCATTGTTATGTCTGCACTAACCTCGCCTTTCTCTGTGCTTGGGTCCTATTACTGCCATTGTGACAAATGAAGACAAATGCATTTGTTATTCGTATGAAGAATATGCTGTGTATTCCCAAAATTATATGACCTTTATGAGGTTTAGATTACAATAATAAAGGTTACCCACTATTTTTATTTATTTGTTTACACATCGCTGCAGCTTAATTTAAAATTTAAAAGGCGCCTGGACGCTCACTTTTTTAAACTGAAGTTTTTTTTTGTTTTTTGTTTTTTTGTTTTTTACACTGAGTCAAACCTTTATACCACAGGGTTTCCCCAGATGCAACTGCTAGAATGTTTTTTTCAGCTATAGCTCGGAGGCAAATGGGCCCATTGGCTCGGATAACTTTGGTGAAACAAACAAGCAAAGCTGCGTCCTACATCTTAAAAAAAATAAAAAATATAATTAATTTCATATTCAAGCTTGAAACCTGTATAAATGGTTGCGCTCATTTACTTTCGCTTTTACTTGCAATATGTAACGTCTTCGGTCGTTCTTAGTTGTTTCAGGGGGCGTTATTGGTCTCTTGTGGTGTTGTTTGCTACCCCAGCTCATCCGTAGCGAGCGTAAACACATACGAGTAATGGCCGATGACTGTCTCTGTGGTATGCATGAAGGAGATCCTGTCACGGAAATCGATGAATCAGCTGAGGAGCAAAAATAAGCCGTGGCAAAGCTCCAAGAATTAATCAGCTGTGTGTGCGCGCATATAGCATCCAGTTGCACCATAAAACTGAGATCCCTTGTGAAACCCATGCACCGCGGCTAGAAAAATCCTTGGGGAGACACTGGCTATTGTGGATATTAAAGCCAGAGGCAATAGACACTGATTTTGCACTTTCATAAAGCATGCGTTATTGCCCTTGTGTCCTACATCAGATATCTTGTATCACGAGTACGGCAGTACTGGTCCACAAACTGTGTTGGTATGTGGCATGGTTTAGGCTAGTGTGATTAATGAATAGATCCTTCATTAGAGTGCGGAGTGTATATTGTAGGGTGTTGAGTGTATGTTGTAGAGGGTGTATATTGCTATGAGCCCTAAATGAGGTGGAGAGCAGGCATGTGTTACTGTTATTGCTGATCAGTTTAATTTCCTGTCTTGTGAGGTTTTTGGTAAATGCAAATATTTTTGACTTAAAACTGATTTTCTTGATTCCTTTCCTTAGTTTTTACACCAAGAGATTAACTTCATAATGGTTTCTTAATATTTATATTTAATCTTTATGAAACATATAATACATATTATTTATATAAAGTGCATGGTAAATTATAATATGCAATTCAACACATAATCATAAAACAAGTGTTAGATCATGTTGTTTAGTTGTCCTGTATCATTCGCATAAATCATACTATGAATGTACATTCAGTATGGACAGAATATGTCACACAAGCACACTGAGCCTATAAGCCTGCATGCAGTACCATGTTACCCTTTAGAACCCCAGCCCACTGTATTTTACATAAGCCTGCATGCAGTACTGTGTTACCCTTTAGAACCCCAGCCCACTGTATTTTACATAAGCCTGCATGCAGTACTGTGTTACCCTTTAGAACCCCAGCCCACTGTATTTTACATAAGCCTGCATGCAGTACCGTGTTACCCTTTAGAACCCCAGCCCACTGTATTTTACATAAGCCTGCATGCAGTACCGTGTTACCCTTTAGAACCCCAGCCCACTGTATTTTACATAAGCCTGCATGCAGTACCGTGTTACCCTTTAGAACCCCAGCCCACTGTATTTTACATAAGCCTGCATGCAGTACCGTGTTACCCTTTAGAACCCCAGCCCACTGTATTTTACATAAGCCTGCATGCAGTACCGTGTTACCCTTTAGAACCCTATCCCACTGTATTTTACATAAGCCTGCATGCAGTACCGTGTTACCCTTTAGAACCCCAGCCCACTGTATTTTACATAAGCCTGCATGCAGTACCGTGTTACCCTTTAGAACCCCAGCCCACTGTATTTTACATAAGCCTGCATGCAGTACCGTGTTACCCTTTAGAACCCCAGCCCACTGTATTTTACATAAGCCTGCATGCAGTACCGTGTTACCCTTTAGAACCCCAGCCCACTGTATTTTACATAAGCCTGCATGCAGTACCGTGTTACCCTTTAGAACCCCAGCCCACTGTATTTTACATAAGCCTGCATGCAGTACCGTGTTACCCTTTAGAACCCCAGCCCACTGTATTTTACATAAGCCTGCATGCAGTACCGTCTTACCCTTTAGAACCCCAGCCCACTGTATTTTACATAAGCCTGCATGCAGTACCGTGTTACCCTTTAGAACCCCAGCCCACTGTATTTTACATAAGCCTGCATGCAGTACCGTGTTACCCTTTCGAACCCCAGCCCACTGTATTTTACATAAGCCTGCATGCAGTACCGTGTTACCCTTTAGAACCCCAGCCCACTGTATTTTACATAAGCCTGCATGCAGTACCGTGTTACCCTTTAGAACCCCAGCCCACTGTATTTTACATAAGCCTGCATGCAGTACCGTCTTACCCTTTAGAACCCCAGCCCACTGTATTTTACATAAGCCTGCATGCAGTACCGTGTTACCCTTTAGAACCCCAGCCCACTGTATTTTACATAAGCCTGCATGCAGTACCGTGTTACCCTTTAGAACCCTATCCCACTGTATTTTACATAAGCCTGCATGCAGTACCGTGTTACCCTTTAGAATCCCAGCCCACTGTATTTTACATAAGCCTGCATGCAGTACCGTGTTACCCTTTAGAACCCCAGCCCACTGTATTTTACATAAGCCTGCATGCAGTACCGTGTTACCCTTTAGAATCCCAGCCCACTCTATTTTACATAAGCCTGCATGCAGTACCATGTTACGCTTTAGAACCCCAGCCCACTGTATTTCACTTTCCAACCAGAACTTACATAGGAGACAACAGCTATTATGATTCAGAAAATGTGTTAAACATTGTAACCAAGTACCTTGAGTTTTACAAACCTCATTTAATATAGCTATTACTGCCCTTACAGTTCTAAGTAGTATGTTTAACCATTTATGTATATTTTTTTTGTACCCATTACCTGACTTGTAATGGTCAATTAACATCTGTGTCTTCTGAATTGACAGTTCTTTGGCTTTTCCCATGCTGATGGTTGACAAAGGGATTTTGCATGCTTGTTACCTCATTTGTATACTCTTGTGAAACGGGAAGTGATGGAATGAAACAATAAATTCATTGAGACTGAGATGAACTAAATCAAAGTAAATTGTTATTGCCAATTTGACTTTGCTTGATTTTATTTACAATACTTGTTAGGGGTGCCAATAATTTTACTGTGATGTTCAGAATAAATTAGATTACGAAATAAGAAACATTCAAACATGAGAGTAAATTAATTGAAACAAAAGTAAATAGTTTTCCCGTATCTTTAAACAAAATATAGATGATTATCCATGTTGTTTATTATATACAGCCTTTTCTCCCCAATTTTCATTAAAGGTGCAAAGAATTCTGGAAGTATCGATTTATGGAGACTCTGGCTTTACCAGTGCCCTTTGAGTGCACTCAGAAGTTACATAAGATGGCCAGATTGGATGCATTTAAGAAGTAATCATGCATCAGCCGTAATATAAGTGCTATTGCACTCAACGCCTAACCATTTTCCAGAGGGAAGCAAAACCCTGCAACCTATATTGGACTAGCAGGAAAACTCATTTGCCATTAATCATAGTATCAGGAGCACTTTTTTATAGATGCATTTGTAGATATAGCTCTTCTTCAAGATTGGCAGTGGGCATACACCTAAGTTAGATTGCAAAGTATAACTAATGCTACTGCATTACTGTATTCTCAAACCACCATGATACATATTAAAGCAATGGGTAGTTCCCTGCCCCTTTAGAGGTCTTCCATTTTTAATTGTAATTTTGCTGCCTGATTAATTGTGCTGAAACTAGTGGAAGACAAGTATAACTAAGGGAGAGTACATGATGATGTCCTTGTGCAGTAGTGATTGATATTACCTTGCTTAATTATGCTCCGATATGACTTTTCGTGTCTGTGGTCAATTGAAAAGTGCTTTAACTATTAACACAGGCAATTGAGCCGTTCAGCAAATCAATAGCCATTTTTACTCATTTTTTACTGATTCACAGCTGAACAGCCCTCTTTCAATTCCCATTAGAAACGTGACTTATCCGCAATTAAAATAATATTCAGATATTATCACACATGAACAAAAAGCAGGAGCTTTGTCATCAGCCTTTTTCTGGCAGCGAAGTGACAACTATTTAATTAATTGATACCAGAATGTAAAAAGCCATATGTTCCTTTTAAAAACATTTTATTATAACTGTATAGAAATGGCAATTAAGAATATGTATATACAGGTGTATACAGCATGCAGTTCAATATCATGTACTCTATAAACAGTCAGGTCCATAATTATTGGCAACCTTGACAAATATACTGTAAACTAAACAATAATAACGTTATTGACATAGAGGTTATGTTTATTATGCATACACGTTCACAGTGTAATTATGCCGTCTGACATTCCATAACCATCTATTGATATTCAATTGTTGATCATCTACTGTACAAAAGGCTCAGGTCTTCTATTCTGTTTATTTCTCCTTTTCATGCTTATGAACTTTTAATTTGATATTCCCAGCACCTACGTTAAGACGCAAGACCTATTGTTTACTTTTAGGCTGGCGCGCTGTTGAAGTAGCAACTTCATTGCTCTCCGTGTTGTCTGATCAAAGTATACCCGGTAGCTTAAAGTGTGCGTCTATGAACAAAGTAAGTTTTCTAAAATGAAGTTAAGGCTGTATGTTAAGCTATGAAATGTGTTGGGAGAAGTGAATTGCCTGTTGCTAGTTTAAGCGAGGGAGAAAAATGTTCGCACTTATAGCATTTACTACCGTGTTGGCTGACGTTATTATTAGCTGCTAAATTACGCGTATTGTGCCAGCACACAGACCTTTATCCGGTGCATATATGCCAAATGTGTTATTTGGTTTATCTGTATGCTTAGTTTGCTTAGTACTGTGTAAGGACATAGTTTACTGGTATTATCTAGCTGGTCATTTGCCTGCTTGTTCCTCGGTGATGCTGCAAGCTGACTAGCTTGTTAAATATGACACATGCATGCGTGCTACGTTGTAGCCCTATGCTTATTATTATTTCTCTTTATTTTCAGAACCACACACTAGCCATCTACTCCACACACTAGCCATCTACTCAATGTAGAGAAAGAACTGGAATATACACACACCTTGTTGCAATGTGATATCTTGTGGATAATACAAGTGATTGCATCCAATCCCGTCTCCTCATTCTGTGTCCTCTCTCACGTGCGCCCCTCCTGCCCTGAACATTCTGGCCTTGAAGTAGTGTTCTGGCCGACACTCCAGATTGTGTGCGGTGTTAAAATACGAACAGCCCTATACAGTCCTACCCATCCATAGAGTCTAGCCCATCTACTAACCCTCACCCACATTAATGGTCCTTCGAGCCGGATCTACATTGCACTCAATCTAGCTCAATATGGATGTTCATGGATATGAAGCCTATGGTACGCGCCCCAGACGCCCCCCTCTTCGTTTTGAAGACTATGAGGTCAATCTCCCTGGCCTTGGATCGCACTGGCGCAGACACGACAGAGAACAGATGACTCACATGAAGGGAGCGGCCGAGAAGACCACCCTCACCTCTCAGTATTCTACTCCACTACGCCCGCCGCTGAACCGGGATGCTGCCCTCAAAATTGAAGCATGCTACGCACTCAAAGGTCTGCTGCATGACCAGGAGGAACAGCTAGCCCACCAGCTACATCAAGATGGAGGAGAAGAGAGGTCACGTGGTCATCTTACCCCCGGTTATGGCCTGCGCCACGAAACCCAACAAGCCGCAGTCATCACAACAGAGTTAGAGGAGATCCAGAATGAGCGGCGCCTGCTTCAGCAGTCTCATCAGCGTATGTCAGCCGACCTGGAAGAACTAAAAGAAGTCCGCGCAGACCTGCAACAGCTGGTCAGTGCTGCGCGCAGCCTCCAACAGTCACAAGAAGTGTCTGACAACCACCTGAACCCAGTGAAAGCCGATGAGGATGATGACTGGCCCCTACCGCCACCGCCGCTATGCGACGGAGATGCAACTAGCAACCAACCTGAGATTGAACGCCTCGACAGACTTATGATTGAACTGCAAGAAATGAAAGCTGAAACTTTAGCAGCCAAGCAGAACCAGTCAACACCAGACCAGCTGCGGCCAGCAGGCCCAGCCCAGAGACCCACCAGGGCTAGCCACCCCATGTATGCTCCCGCGGCTATCCCGCTACAGCCTCCTGCCTGGTCCGGTGTGGCTCCAGCACCACACAGGTACACCTCCACGCCATATGAAGTGCCTGTAAACCCACCAGTACGCCGCCAACAGCCTCCTCAGCACCCTCTCTACACACCAAGTTGGCCATCCTTGTACGCAAGGCCATCTTATCAGAGCCCCAGTTTGGACACAGCGTACCGTGGCCCTCGTCCAACCATTCCCAACCTCTCACATCGAGACCCTGGTGAGTTCGCCCACCTCAAGATCGCCTTAGAGAACTTGTTACCCCCTTACAGCTCAGAAGTGTTTAAGTATCAAGTGCTCACAGACCACCTTAAGCTGGAGGAGGCCAAACTGATTGCTGACGCTTACCTCCACTCCCGTACACCCTTTACTGACACCATGATGGCTCTGAATGAGAAGTTTGGCCAACCACACCAGTTAGCGCTGAAGCGAATTGCCACAGTAATGGACTCACCCGACATCAAGCGTGGAAATGTGGCTGCCTTCGAAAGATTCTCTCTTCAGATCCAGTCGCTGGTGGGTATGTTAAAGACGCTTGGTGCTGATGGAGAAGTGGAGCTGCAGTGTGGTTCTCATGTTGCTCGCCTGCTCAGCAAGTTACCACCCGAGCAGCGAACGGAGTTCCGCAGACGCACGTTCAGTCAGTCAGGCAATACCTACACCCTCAACGACCTAGCCGAATGGCTGAAGTACGAGTCCTGGTGCCAAGATTTCGATGGTCAGCTATCCTCCACAGCAGGCAAAGACAACCAGAATAGTCTGAAGCCTCACAAGCAATTCGGAAAACATCCTGTCACTGTGCTGCATGGATCAGAGAACACACAGGGGGAAATTAAACCTCCCAGTAGCTCTCCTACCAATGGTAAGCCTTCACCTTACTGTGCCTTCTGTGATAACCGTGAACATCACCTAAGCCAGTGTGCAGCCATAAGTAAACTCAACAAAGACCAGCTGACGGAGTGGATAAAGTCCAACAAAAGATGCTGGCGCTGTGCTCGCCCACACCAAGCAGCCCAGTGCAATTTGAAGAAGCCCTGCAAGCTGTGCAATGGTCGCCATCTTCAAGTCCTACACGATGTCAATACGGGGCAGCAGAAGGGAACAACACAGGCAGTGGTGAATCAGGATAGAGGTGAGGTGTCAACAAGTGTGTTTTACCTCGACCGGCCAACAGAGGGCAGCCGGATCCTGCTCAAAGTCATCCCAGTGTCCCTGCACCACGGCAGCCGCACCCTCGATACCTATGCGGTATTGGACGACGGGTCGGAGAGAACGATGCTGCTGCCAACAGCTGCTCGGAAATTAGGCCTCCAAGGCACACCAGAAAACCTGCCGTTACGCACCATCAGACAGGACGTGCAGACCCTCCAGGGCAACTGTGTCTCCTTCCTCATCTCACCCAAGGCTTGGCCAAAGACCCGCTATCGCATCACCAACGCCTTCACAGCAGCTAACATCGACCTCGCAGATCATACTTACCCCATCGAAGCACTCCAAAAAAGTATAAGCATCTGTCCGGGCTACCCCTCCAGCCATTCAAGAAGATCCAACCACTGCTGCTCATAGGCAGTGACCATCCACACCTCGTCACCCCCACTGAGCCTGTGCGTCTGGGCCCCCCCGGCGGCCCTGCTGCCATCCACACCCGGCTGGGCTGGACGCTACAGGGCCCCTCCAGTGTCATCTGCCGATCAAACAGCCCACAGCAGTGCCTGTTGACCTCTGTCCCCCCTCAGGTGAGCGAGCTAATGAAGCATGTGGAGAAACTCTGGCAGACGGATGTCATACCCCTCAGGAGCAGCAAAGTGGTGACGCGCTCGCAACAAGACAACTTAGCCGTCAGCCTCCTAGAAGACAACACCACCCGTGGGGAGGTTGATGGCATATTGCGCTATGCCACTCCATTGCTGCGCCGCAAAGATATGCCACGCCTCCAGGCTACCCCTGACGCCGTCATCCCTAGCTTGAGGGGAGTCGAGAGAAGACTCCAGAGAGATCCTAAAAAGGCCAAGGTGTACCGGGCAGAGATTGAAAAGTTGATCCAAGCAGGGTCAGTTGTCAGGCTTGACCCATCAGAACTGAACCGGGGAGATGAGGCATGGTACATCCCCCACCACCTTGTTAGCCATAATGGCAAGCACCGCCTTGTCTTCAACTGCTCATTCCAACATCGAGGGTACAACCTGAATGACTACCTCTTACCTGGGCCTACCCTAGGGGCATCGCTGCTGGGAGTTCTCCTCAGATTTCGGGAACACGCAGTAGCCATAAGTGGAGACATAAAGAGCATGTTCCACCAAGTTCGACTGCTCCCCAAAGATCGCCCTCTCCTGCGTTTTGTGTGGCGCGACCTGCGCCAAGATGAGCCGGCGGCAGTATATGAATGGCAGGTACTCCCGTTTGGCACCACATGTAGCCCGTGCTGTGCTACATTTGCCTTGCAACGCCACACAAGAGATAACAGCCAGCCAGAAGATGAGGTGAGAAACTCCATTGAGAAATGCTTTTATGTGGACAATTGCCTCCAGAGTCTTCCCTCCACCACAGCGGCACGAGACCTGGTGGACAAGCTGAGAGCCCTCCTGTCCTCAGCTGGCTTTGTGCTTCGGCAGTGGGCCAGCAATGAACCTAGTGTCATTAGCCACCTCCCCGAAGATGCTAGGTCCAACAGCGCAGAACTCTGGCTTGCACAAGACAACACAGACAGTCCAGAGTCCACACTAGGCCTCAGCTGGCACTTCTCCACTGACATGCTGGGGTACAAACATCGTCCAGTCCAGTATGGTGAGCCCACCATGCGCAACATCTACAAGGTGCTCGCCAGCCAATACGACCCCTTAGGCTTCATCCTGCCGTATACAACGAGAGCCAAGATGCTGGTGAGATGCCTGTGGGACAAGCAGAGAGGATGGGATGACACCCAGCTTCCTCCAGACCTCGTCCAGCAGTGGAGAGACTGGGAAGAAGAGCTACGCTTCCTCCCTCAAGTAAGCCTCAGTCGTCCGTACACACCTAAGGCCATCGCTGCCTCAGTGAGAGAAAGAGAGCTGCACATCTTTTGTGACGCATCTGAGCAGGCCTATGGTGCGGTGGCGTATCTTAGAGTGGTGGACAACAATGGCACCGTGCACCTGGCCTTCGTGATGGCCCGATCCCGGGTAGCCCCAAGACATCTGCACTCAATGCCCCGGCTGGAGCTGTGTGGTGCACTCACAGGAGCCCAGCTCTCCAAACTCCTTAGTGATGAGCTCACTTTCGAGGTTCAGAAGACCGTCATGTGGTCCGACTCTACAACTGTACTGGCCTGGCTGCGATCTGAATCCTGCCGCTACAAGGTCTTTGTTGGCACTCGCGTAGCGGAGATCCAAGAGATGACCAACCAGCACACCTGGCGATACGTCGACTCGGCACAGAACCCTGCCGATGATATCACCCGTGGAAAAACACTGCAGGACCTGGTAAGGCCCAACAGATGGAGTCAAGGGCCCCCCTTTCTTCTTATGGATCCTAACCAGTGGCCTGCTGACCCTACCAATGCAGTGGGAGACCCTCCAGATACCACTGAGTTGCGCAAACTAACTTTCTGTGGTGTGACATCTGTAGCTGCAAATCAGTCTGACTCAGACCTCCTCCAACATAGCACATGGAAGGAACTGCTACAAGCCACTGTCCAGGAGCTTCATGGGGCGGCTACAGAGGAGAGCTGCGCTAATGCAGAGGATTACCGCCAGGCTGAGAGACTTCTCCTTAACAGGGCACAGCGAGACAGCTTCCCTGAAGAACTCCGTCTCCTTAAAGCAGGGAAACCTGTTCAGCGCAGCAGCCGCCTCCTGAACCTGTCCCCAGAGTTGGACATCACCGGACAGCTCATCAGGGTCGGTGGTCGTCTCCGCCGGTCCGAAAATCTGGCGTACATCAGCCTACACCCGGTGGTGCTGGATCCCTCACATCCAGTAACCTGCCTCCTCATACAGGACTTCGACAGCCGTCTGAAGCACCCAGGACCAGAACGTGTCTTTGCTGAAATCCGACGCACGTACTGGATTCTGCGGGGAAGAGAGGCAGTCCGTCGCTTCCAAAGAACTTGTACAGAATGCCGCCGCTGGAAAGCAAAGCCTACAGTCCCCAGAATGGCTGACTTACCTGTAGCCCGCCTCCGTCTCTTTAAGCCTGCTTTCCACTCGACAGGCGTCGACTGCTTCGGGCCGTTTGAGGTCAGAGTGGGGCGGCGCACAGAAAAGAGGTGGGGAATAATATTTAAATGCCTCACTGTCAGGGCTGTACACCTTGACGTCCTGACCTCGATTGACACCGACTCCTTTCTAATGGCCCTACGTCGGTTTATTGCTAGGAGGGGAAGACCTGCCGAGCTCTACTCAGACCAGGGCACTAACTTTAGAGGTGGCGAGAGAGAGCTGAGCGAGGCATTTGCAGCAATGTCCGCTGACCTCCAGCTGCTCCTTGCCCCACAGAAAATTGACTTCCGCTTCAATCCTCCTGCTGCCCCCCACTTTGGGGGTGTGTGGGAGCAGGAGATCCGATCCGTGAAGACCGCCTTGTACACCACAGTCGGTGCACAGCCCCTACAGGAAGAGGTCCTCCGCACCGTCCTCATCGAAGTGGAAGGGATCCTGAACGCCAAGCCATTGGGCTACGTTCCATCTGATGTCAGCGATCCAGACCCCGTGACACCCAACTGCCTACTGATGGGGCGGCCTGACGCGTCCCTGCCTCAGGTCGTCTACCCCAAGGAGGAGCTCCTCAGTCGTAGGCGGTGGAGGCATGCACAAGTGCTTGCTGACCACTTCTGGGCCCGTTTCATTCGACTGTATCTACCTGGGCTGCAGGCCCGGTCGAAGTGGCAGTCATCTCCAGCCGATGTCACAGAGGGCTCTGTGGCAATGATCGTGGACCCCCAGTTGCCGAGGGCCTTGTGGCCGACTGGGCACATCGTAAAGGTTCACCCTAGTCCGGATGGCCACATCAGGTCAGCAGATGTAAGGGTCAAGGACAGAACGTACACACGGCCAGTCGCCCGGCTGGTTATCCTGCCTGCCCTTCCGGCTGAAGACAGCAGCCACCCCCTTTGAGTCTTGTTTAAGTTAGGGTAGCCTTTTGAGTGGTGCAAATGTAACTTGTACATTTGGGGGCGGCTGTACAAAAGGCTCAGGACTTCTATTCTGTTTATTTCTCCTTTTCATGCTTATGAACTTTTAATTTGATATTCCCAGCACCTACGTTAAGACGCAAGACCTATTGTTTACTTTTAGGCTGGCGCGCTGTTGAAGTAGCAACTTCATTGCTCTCCGTGTTGTCTGATCAAAGTATACCCGGTAGCTTAAAGTGTGCGTCTATGAACAAAGTAAGTTTTCTAAAATGAAGTTAAGGCTGTATGTTAAGCTATGAAATGTGTTGGGAGAAGTGAATTGCCTGTTGCTAGTTTAAGCGAGGGAGAAAAATGTTCGCACTTATAGCATTTACTACCGTGTTGGCTGACGTTATTATTAGCTGCTAAATTACGCGTATTGTGCCAGCACACAGACCTTTATCCGGTGCATATATGCCAAATGTGTTATTTGGTTTATCTGTATGCTTAGTTTGCTTAGTACTGTGTAAGGACATAGTTTACTGGTATTATCTAGCTGGTCATTTGCCTGCTTGTTCCTCGGTGATGCT
This sequence comes from Conger conger, assembly GCF_963514075.1. Lineage (NCBI taxonomy): Eukaryota > Metazoa > Chordata > Actinopteri > Anguilliformes > Congridae > Conger > Conger conger. Next base: position 44,188,522 of record NC_083772.1, on the reverse strand, counting down.
GCAAGCTGACTAGCTTGTTAAATATGACACATGCATGCGTGCTACGTTGTAGCCCTATGCTTATTATTATTTCTCTTTATTTTCAGAACCACACACTAGCCATCTACTCCACACACTAGCCATCTACTCAATGTAGAGAAAGAACTGGAATATACACACACCTTGTTGCAATGTGATATCTTGTGGATAATACAAGTGATTGCATCCAATCCCGTCTCCTCATTCTGTGTCCTCTCTCACGTGCGCCCCTCCTGCCCTGAACATTCTGGCCTTGAAGTAGTGTTCTGGCCGACACTCCAGATTGTGTGCGGTGTTAAAATACGAACAGCCCTATACAGTCCTACCCATCCATAGAGTCTAGCCCATCTACTAACCCTCACCCACATCTACACTTACTTTAAAATAATAAAACCTTTGAAGTAGGCCTAATTGACATGCTCAAATTAAACCATGAGCATGATTTCTAGAACAATCCATCTATGAAATGGATATGCACAATCTGAACAGAGAACATGAGAGAGGCTGAGAGAGTCGGGGATGACTTGGATTACTAGTGCTGCTAGGTTGGGAGTCAGCTGCTGAATCCAAAATAAAACATTGGTTCCATGTTAGTGCGCTTCTTCAGAATGCAGCTGGGTGTTTGTGCTGCAGAGCCTTGTGAATTCCCACAGTAATGACTTGCTTAGCTTATTTGCTAAAGTTAGATAAGATAACACTTACAAAATGCAAAGCATTGAGAAATTGGGACTGTCGCACTGATAATTATACTTCTAAACCTATTTAATTGCTGTCATCTTGTCAGAAAACGAATGTAACTATGTAAGCTCTGGCCTCAATGTCTGTAACAATAATTTATAATATGGTTCTAATAAAATTATGGGCATAGCTTTCAGCCAAGTGGTACAGTCAATAAATAATTCATTTACAAGCAATCCACTATTTTTCCAACTTTTCCAAACCATAAAACATATGAAATGACCCAGGGAAAACAATTACTTTATGTCCAGTTCGGAAAGGTGTGGACATTCTATGGCTTACCTGACAGAACGACAAGTAAGATATACAGGTGCTGGAAAAGATTCAAGGAAGGGCAACCAAACCGATTCCCATTATAAAAGATAAAAGTTACGAGGAAAGACTTAAGATGCTTAATCTTTTCAAGCTTAGTAAAAAGGAAACTTGGGAGCCATTTGATGATTTTAAATTCATAAAAAGGGACATTCTTCAGGAATGTACAGGACTACGGGAGATTCTTAAGGTTGAATTATGTCAGTAGAATGAGGGAACATACAGTAGATGGAAATTAGTAAAGGATAAATTCCGCACAGATATTGGGAAGTATTATTTCACACAGAGAATGGTCACTATGGAACAGCTTTCCAGGTCATGTAGTGGAGGCAGGAACTCTGGGGGTTTTCAAGACCAGGCTTGAGACTATATACCCTTACAGTATATAGTATATACACTTTAGTGGTAGGAAAAGTAATTATGTAATTATGTATTACAATTACGATTTATCAGTATAACAATATCATTTTACCATTTTGTTGAGCATGCAGTTAAATGCAAAAGTATTGGGACAGTGACACATTTTTTTGTTATTTTTGCTCTGTGCTCCAGCAAGTTGGATTTGAAATAAATCAATAAACATGAGTTTATACTGCAGACTGTCAGCTTTAATTTGAGTGCATCCATATCAGGTGCTCTGTGTAGGAATAACAGCCATTTTAAAACAACTCTTTAATACTTTCAGTCACCCACCATTTTAGGGGACAGTGGACATATCAGTAATTGGACAATCAGCTGCTCTACTGTTTTTTAGCCAGCCCATGTGTCTTTGCATCATTAGTTCATTCATTTTGTGGCAGCCATTGCTGTCAAATAGAACCGTTTTCTTCCTCTGTTGAAATTCGAGCATTGTTGATGTTGAACACGCCGCCGGGTAATCAGATTTTAAATAAGGAATGTGCTGGAAAGTGAGTAATTAAAACGGAACGAGCTGCCTGCCAAAATGACGAGATCCATGAGAGAGTACGCCAGGCAGCCTCTACGCCGTCAGCGATGTCCAGATCAAATGTTCACGCATGAATCTCCTGTCTTCCTAATCGCCAAACATGGTTTTCTCTCACAGAGCTTAATATACATATATTGCTGACTATCCTTACTTTATGCTTTTACATGAGCTGTAACACAATGGATGTTCACTCTGATTATATTTCTGTGCCGGTGCCTTCTCAGAAATTTTCAATTAGTGATGTAACTGTGTATCCCACAATCCCTCACTCCAATTCCTGATAGAGTATGTTAGGGGTTTTCAATCACAGGAGGGCTCTCGACCTGCAAATAGAGCCTTGACAGGCATGTGCACAGATAGGGCCCTAGAGGGGGTGAGCCCCTGCCCTTTCGCCTTCAGAGTCAAAAAGTGCCCTTTTTTGGCTACTGTTAATTATATTTTATGTTTTCTTTATTTGTTATTATATTCTATCAAATATAAAGAAGGAAATGTATAGTAGTATCCACGACAAAAATCAATTTAAAAGTACTCCACTCTCCAACACCCCCCCCCCCCCCCCCCCAAATGGTTTTGTGTCTGAATCAATCAATCAATGAGCGTCACATATTATCAATTAAAAAAGTACTCCACTCTCCATCTTCCAACATTCCGAATACAACTTGTCATGAAAAGCACCACATCCCCAGCCCCAGTTTCGAGTGTGTTTTTGAATATAATATAATAATGTGGTTCTTTTCCTCTGTGTGATGCTCAAAAACATGTTATTAAAATCAAACTGTCGTTCAGTAGTTGTACGGTCTAATTTATGGAATATATGCAGCGAAAAATGTAAACAGGTCCATGTTATGAACATAGTGTGTGATTATGGAAGGAGGCAGTGTGGCAACATCGGGGTGGGAATAGTGTGTGTCGGTGGGGTGAGTGCCCTTTTTTAGCTTGAGCCCCTGCCTTTTTGTCTGTGCACAGTCCTGAGCCTTGAGAACTCTACCTTTAACCTTTACCACCTGTACACAGCAACACATTGCAGATTGGAGCATGACTGATTAAAGACTCAACATCAGAATCAAGACTTGCAATGGAGGTCAGGTTCAATATTGAAAAAGGTGGCATGGCAGGGTTTGTTGTCTCATTTTAAGGTCATTTTCCTTTTGTTGTTATTGTTTTTTGTTATTACTATAATGAATGTTTGTACTACTAACCATAGTAGGAGTAGTAGCCATAGCAGCAATAGCTGTACTACTGAACCTGACACAAAGATGCTACGTACTGAATCAATGTATCAATGATGAATTGATACATGGATCAATTCATCATAATAATAATAATAATAATAATAATAATAATAACAATAATAATAATGCCATGGTACTTTTCCCACACTCAAAGCAATTGATAGAGGTGCCGGGACCCGGCTCAACCACCACCAATGTGCAGCTCCCACCTCGGTGAAAAACGGCAGCCATTTTGCATGAGAGAACTCACCACCCAGGTGTAAAATCAAGCTATGACCAGCTTGAAATATCAGCAACCAACTGTTTCAAAACATAGCTTGACCTGGTGAAACCGTGTTCAGTATGGAGCTAGTCTAACTGGTCAAAACCAGCTACCAGCTGTTTCAAAACCTAGCTTGAGCTGTTTTTTTCAAGCAGGGCACACATCAGCTGAGGCAGGGAAGTCGCAGAAGATAAGTGATAAGCCATCCCATTAAAGCAATTGAACCCTTGCCTCCGATGGAGTCACTGTCAATCAACGCAAAAGCGACAGAGGCCTTGTTAAAGTTGTCATGAGCAAGACAGGCACGCCAAAGAGCCGTGATGTGAGGAATGGAATCCTGGTGTGGGCAGACATCAAGTCCTGAAGCGCTTCTGTTTCTCCACAGTCATTTTTCAGCCGATGACATGAATAACTCTACTCACAGATCACTGCCCATTCATCCCCCAGGCAAAAAAATAGAAGGAAATGAAATGAAATGTGTTCATGCATGCTAGTGCCAATGACACATATGCCAATGGAAATGGAAAAGTCTCTGCACAACGGTTGTTTTTTTACCCATTATGCACATTTCCGCAATAAAAAAATACATGAAGACTGAAAGCTGCTCTATGAGGGGATAATGGATAATATTTCCAGTACCTCACCCAACAAATAACCTTAAAGACAAAATATGCACAAATGCTAAAAAAGATTTTCAGAAAAGACAAAAATAAATAAATAAATGGAAATGAGTCTTAGGAACAAATCAAGCACGTATCTGATGAACTCTTACAGAAATGCAATATGCAATGTACTAAAAATATATCTAAAAAAACATTACAATATCTCCAATTGGACAATGGAAGGAAGTGAGAATCTTTTTAAAATTACACCCCTTTAAATGTTTGCTACTCTGAATACAAAACAGAAGGAGCGTCAACACTTATGTAAAATCGATTTATTTGATTTAATTTCTTCATAATATTCTAATTATTATTAAATCAGTCAATTATGAATTAAATCACCAAATTAATTGGAAGGCAGAGCAACCTGTTGGATTAAAGATTAAAATGTATAGCTCAGAAGGGACAGAAAATGACAAGATAAATAGGGCGGCCTGTAGCGTAGTGGTTAAGGTACATGACTGGGACCCACAAGGTTGGTGGTTCAATCTCCGGTGTAGCCACAATAAGATCTGCACAGCCGTTGGGCCCTTAACCCTGCATTGCTCCAGGGGAGGATTGTCTTCTGTTTTGTCTAATCAACTGTACGTTGCTCTGGATAAGAGCATCTGCCAAATACCATTAATGTAATGTAATGTATTAAATTACAGAAAGTATTCAATCTAATCTAAAAACAAAGGCTCAACTATCTTAAACAATGAATAGCCACATATATGGGGAGCCCAATCAGAACCAGCCTCATGTAACCACTCAATTGGAACAAATGATCTTATTACGATTGAAATTGTTCTGTTTAACAGGAGAATACATTCCATGTAAACACTAAAAGCGACGACTTTGGATGAAATTCATATTCTTTCTGCACAGGGCAAGTGAGTTTCGGCCCAGCTGGGAAAATCGAAAAAAAAAAACATGTCAGAGGTCTGTGGGTGACTCGCTTTTTCTTTTTCAAACATTAAAAGAACTAAATATCGTAAATCTTCAATCATAAAAAAAATACATATTCCGAATGAAGCAATATTCTGCTTGTGAACGTGACTAATGTTTATCTAACATAGATAAGGTCCTATTCCTATGCAAACTTAATGAATGATCATGTATGGAATGTAAATTCCACACCTAGAATCTACTCTTGACCTTTAGTGAGCTTTTTTTTTTGCATGAACTAATGATGCAAAGGTACACAGCTGGCCAAGAAACAGTTGAGTAGCCAATTGTCCAATTACCCCTGCTCCCCTAAAATGGAAGAATATAAAAAGGGCTGTAATTCCTACATGGATCATCTGATGTGGGTGTAAATCAAAGCTAAGAGTGCATTTCAAACTCATATTCATTCATTCGTTTCATTTCAAGTTCAACATGCTGGAGTACACTGGAAAACAACAATGCTTTTGCAGTTAACTCTTTCCACTTTGCCCCCCCTAGAGGGCAATCTATTTCAATCAATATCTCAAAAGCTATTTACTGCACACACCTGGACTTAAAGAAGAGGCTTGTACCATTCAGAAATTTGAGACACAACAAATTTATGTCAGAGCATACAGTGTACAAAAAAGATACATCACTCACCCAAATGCTTTCTAACCAACCGGCATCAAAATTTAAATGGAACTTTATTTCAAAGTTAGGTTAACCAGAGTGCCATTCACCCTATCAGTCAATGCAATTACAGGTTTATCTAAAGCAAGTCAAAATCTACGCTGCTGAAAAGAATTGCTCAAGCTGTGTTTTGTTTTATTTGCCTTTTATGAGGTTTTATCGGTGTCACTCATTAATGCAAATAAGTTATACCATCAATGCACTTTTTAAAGTTACAAGTGATTGGTATTTATCCACAAAATCTCATAGGTAGGAAGAAAAATCAACGTTCCCGAAACTGGGAACAATTTTTAATTCAGTTTAGCCTGCAAAGGCATTTACATACATATGCATAACTTTACAATAAGACATTGATAAATGAGGTCCACTTCGGAAATACTGTGGTTTCGGGCTGTAATGATTAACTTCAAACTTGCATATTTGATTCGTGTTAAAGTGCTGAAACTTTGAAAAGATTCACTTTCAAAAGGTAAGCAAATAAAATACATTAGCTCACAGTATTTTCTCTGAGTGTCTAAGGCTATGTGCTTGTCATTTTCATACAAGAGAGAGAGAGAGAGAGAGAGAGAGAGAGAGAGAGAGAGAGAGAGAGAGAGAGAGAGAGGGAGTGTGGACCTTGCCCTTCTAATTAGGTGAATAATTTACAATCCCCTCGATTGTCTTATGCTAATGTTTCGTGTTACAGTGACATACACTTTGTGTTCTACAAGTCCACTTCCTTTTGCACCCAGACGAGGCTGATCACAAATCTTCTGCCCTCCATGGCCTGATTTGAATAATCAATCTCTAGGTGATTCATTTGCTGCCTCCAGAACAATATTTATACTGTGGCTTTGAAGCTTCATTAATATTCACTAACTTTTTTTAATGCCATACTAACATTACCACGGCTGCCTTATCTGTCAAATTTCTTTAATTGACTTGCAAAGCACACACTTTTTTTTCCACCATGGATGAAATTTGTGTTCCCTCTTGAATACCAATTATACTGACTTGTCAGTATAAGATGTCTGCTGCCGTCTTTTTCGCTGTGGTTTGAGGCTTAACATTCTTCACACAGGGGAGAGACAACAGGAGATGACAACTATTTCAGTTGCAACACTGAGTATCACAGACATTTTTGAGAACAAAAAATACTTTCAGAAGAAATTACACAAAAGGACATTTGGAATGAGAAGGACATGAATGTACATTCTGTTTATTACTGAAAATGATAATAATTGTCATAATAATACTAATACTACTAATAATAATACATATTTGCATTTATATTGCTCTTTTCTCACCAGTGACTCAAAGCAGTTTACAGTGATGAGGGGGGAAACTCTCCTCAACCACCACCAATGTGTACCAACCACCTGGGTGATGGATTGAAGTCTTCAAGGGTCCAAGGTATCAGAAGAACCTTAAACCATTGTGCTGTCGCCAGATATGAAATAAATACTACGAGGGTAGTGTCACGTTTCAGGTCTGTCTCGCCATGTTTTATGTTTATTCATGTTGTCTTAGTCACGTAGTGTCTTATCATGTATTATGTTAGTCTAGGTTCGTCATGTTGTTTAGTTTATTTCTTGTTACGATTTATTTTCTCGTCATGTCTAGTTATGTTTCGTTACGATTATATTACCTTGTTATGTTGAATGGTTATCGTCTTAGTTTCGTTTTGTATTATGTTTTGATTTATGTTTATTGTTACGTTAACTGGTCGTTGTTTATGCATACACTTTTACATGTCTTTCCGCAAACCTTGCGTTCCGCCTTTTCTCTCTCGCTCCTTCTGTCATTCACTCCCCTATTATTTCCATTTGTCTATTTACTAAAACGACTAACGCTAGATCAGGATTAGGTAGAAACTAACAAGACTAATCATGTGTTCATGTTACCTTACGTTTCTCGTGCATGTCATTTACTAATTTACAAATGCTAGGGCAGGATAGGTTTATTACAAACGATTACTAATCTCCTTGTTAAACTTGTCATCCATCGCACCTGTTTTCCATTTCCTTGCTACGCTCTAACTAATTGTCTACACCTGTCTACACCCGGATTTATAGCCCAGTCGCGCAACTGTTCTTCGCGAAATTGTTTGCCTCTTGTTATCAAGCAACGCTTGAGCATTTACATTATTGATTACACGTTACGATCCAAGCCTGTTTTACCGACCATTGATTATTGATTTCTGTTTTGTTGACCATCGTTTGTTTTTGACCACGTCCTCGCCTACCGATTTTGTACTTTTGCCTCGCTGTTTGTTTTATGGTTTCGACTTCCGCATCGCCCACGACTACGACCCTGCCTGCCGTCCGCCTGTACTTCAGCCCCGCTGACAGCTTTCCTGCTACCGGACCTCCCTGCACGTCTACCGACTACGAGTTTGCCTCTTCCCTCGGCACCGTGCTTTTTGTTTGTTTAATATTTGTTTGGCTGGATCTACGTGTATGGACATTGCTTGTTTTGACTACGCTCCTGGGATTCGTCCCGAATAAAGCCCTGACGGGATTTTATCTAACCTTTGTTTCTGAGTCGTGCATTTTGGGTCCAAACCCCACGCACCCGTCTCAGGTTGTTTCTCCTGACTAATTTTCTATGGAGAAAAAAAGGAACAACCCTTGTAGTATCTACTAAATATCTACTGGCAGCACGGCGGTTTGATACCGCAGACCTTTGATGACTGAAAACCATTTAGTCCACCATTCACATTTGCAAGCAGACATCCACTTGTGCCCTATAAACTTCATGTGTTCACCAAAAATTGCTGAATCGAGCTTGTTTGCCATTTTTTTATATTGTAACAGATTTATCTTTTGAGAATTATTTCGCAAAACTGGTTCTTAAAAGTGTTTTGTTTCATGCATCAGTAACTGTTAATTCTTTCACCGATTTGCCTCACATGTGAGACATGTGTCAGGCATGGAGCAAAGATCTACTGCCGGGCATGGTGTCGACAACCAAACACATTCAATATTACATTAAGTATGGCACGTGCTAGTTCACTCATCTAAAGATAAATATTTTGCTTCCATTGTATATCATTATCCACTGAGCAATGTAAATTGGCTGCATTTAGCAATAATATTTTTTGCAAGAAGTCTCCAGCTGAAATGTTTTGAGGCTGTTTTCAGAATAAGATGGAAGATGGTAGGTAGCAGCAGTAGTAGTCACAGCAGCAGTAGTAGTAGTAGCGGCAGTAATAGTAGGTGTTGTTAAAGTAATTGGCATAATGCTAGTAGCAGTAGTAGCCATAGTAGTAGAAGTGGCAGCAGCAACAGCAGTAGTAGTAGCAGTAGAAGTGGCAGCAGCAACAGCAGCAGTAGCAGTAGTAGTAGCAGTAGCAGTAGAAGTGGCAGCAGCAACAGCAGTAGTAGTAGGAGTAGCAGCAGTAGTAGTAGTAGGTCTCCAGTGCTTGAATCACAGGGTGAGGTTTACCACAGGTTCACTACACCAAGGTATTTCAGAGTAAGGGAACAGCACCTGTGTTTCTACGCTCTGTGACTCCCTCCAGACCCAGACCCAGCATAGCATCCTAGTTCTGCTCTCCCGACCTGAAAATACAAAGACAAGTTCAGTGTTACATTACCCATGCATTTTCCCTGAGCTGTAATCTCAAAGGCTAACTTACAATGACCTAGATAAGCTTGCTGACTGTAACTTTTACTATAAGCAATTTCAACAACCCTAATTAATTAGAAAGAAAATGAACAATGGGTCCAAGTGTGTGTTTATTGGTTCAGGACAATTGGAAGTCATTATACATTTTTTGCCAATAGAAAATAGAAAAAGCTGATATTTACATAATAATGTTCTTTTTGAACTGTTAAGAAAACTAAAGTTACAGTGAGCACCATCATTTTTTGTTATTTTGGTTCTGTACTTTGAAAGGTTAAATCAGCTTTAATTTGAGGATATTTTCTTCCATATCGGATGAACCATTTAGAAATGACAACACCTTTTGTACATGGTCCCCCTATTTTAAGGTACTACAAGTATTTGTTGAATTGGCTTCACAGATGTGTTTTGTTTGGCAAGTGTATTCATTTGTGTCATTCGTGAATGCAGAAGGGAGCTGTCTAGTCATGATTCAAAATTTTGCAATTGCCTTTGGAGCTGGCTAAGAAATCAATCAATGAGGAACAAACTGGTGAACTCAATTATGTCAAAAGATCTAGTAGACCAAGGAAGGCCACTGTAGTTGATGATCAGATAATACACTCTATGGTGAAGAAAACCCCCCGCCTACACCAGCAGGACTACAGAGGGTAGATTACAAGATTCAAAGCATTGAGAAACCTGAGGAACAGAAAGGGGGGATTACCATTTGCTAAAAAGAACCTAAAAGAACCTAAAAGAGCCTCAAGATTTCTGGAACAAAGTCTTTTGGACAGATAAGATGAAGATTAACATGCACCAGAATGATGGAAAGAGGAAAGTGTGGAGAACAAAAGGAAAACTCCATGATCTGAAGCATACCACCTCATCCGTGAAACATGGTGGATGGGGTGCTATGGCTTGGGCCTGTATGACTGCCGGTGGAACAGCAGCAATTCTGCAGAAAGAAATGGAGCAAATTAATTCTGAAGTCTACACAAACAAAACCAAATGCCTCCAAAGTTATGGGACAGCACTTCATCTTGTAACTGGCAATCACCGGCTCTTAATCCAATTGAACATGCATTTTACATGCTGAAGAGGAGACTCATGCTGGCAGAGAGTCCCCAAAACAAGCAGGAACTGAAGATGGCTGCAGTACACATACATTACATTAATACATTAACAGTCACTAACGCAGCTGATGTGGTTGTTTGTGGTGAACTGCTGAATGGTGACAAGCTGGCTAGCCTCCAAACAATGCACAACTCTGGTGTTACTTTCACTTTGACATCTTGCTTTTAAAAGCCAAAAAAGCCTTAAAAATGTTATGCATGGTTCTGAAGACCCAAACGCAGGCCAAGGAGTATCCAAAAATGTAGTCTTTATTCAGTCCACGTCACAAGCCAAGAGATCACAAGACGCAAGATGCAAAAGAAAAGTAATAAACAAAAGCAGAGGTCAAAATCCAGAAAGTCAGAGGGCTGAGGTACAAAAGGGCTAGGCAAAATCAAAGTCGACGAAAGCAGAAGACAATGTGTCCAAACCAAATAAACAGATGTGCAAACAAATCAAAGGGGCTAGGAAAACTCGATAAACAGGGAAAGGGTGTCGCAAGAAAAAGCGAAGCTGAGAAGGAATCGCTGGAAAACGGAAATTTCCCAAACCACCAGGCTCAGAAACATACAGACACAAACATAACAGGGGAAGACAAATGCAATTAACTGTAACAATAAACCAGATCTGAAATAATAATAAATAACAAGCATAACAAATAAACAAACAAACTAAAAACAGAAACATTACAGCCTACTTTTTTTATATTTTCTTTCTATTTTATGTTCATATTTGTCTGGAATAGAAATCACCTACATAAAGAGATGGTGCTTTAATACTCTCATCTTAAAGATCCAGAGTTTGACAGCTACATTAAAAGACAGTGGGCATCCTGCATGGAAATGAATGATTCTCCATGAATTCCACCAACACTCATTTGGGAAACAGGAAAAATTATGCTAAGAGGAGAAATTATATCATACTTTGCATATAAGAAAAAGAAAGACAATTAATATGAATCTGATTTGGAACAGACGTTTTTTTTTGAGAACATTAATTCAAATTTTCCCATGGAACAAATCCACAATGCATAAAGACAATATCAATTATTTTAAACTGAATGAACTTGCAAATATGAAAACTGTATCCCTACTACAAAGACTCCGGCATGAAAGCATTGAATTCGGAAAAAAAATCAGAAAATACTTGGCAAACTGACTGAAAAAAAAGAAACTAAGAAATAGCAATGATCCCAGTTATCAAGTGCTCAGCAAGGAAGGCCATGCGTGGCCCTGAGAAAAGAAATAACACCTTTAAAAACTTTTATGCTAATTTATATTCATCAGAATATCATCCCAACACGGCTAATATCAACTAATTTCTTAATAATATAGCTCTACCAAAATTTTGTGAAGAACAAGCAAGTGCATTTGAGGCATTAATAACACCAGATGAACTCTGCAATGCCCTTAATCATATGTCTAATAAGAAAGCCAAAGGATGGCTTCCCTGCTGAGTTCAACCAAAATTTTTTGGACGATCTTAGCATCGCTTTTTAACAGATTGACAACTGAAATTCCCCACCGATATGAATACTGCAACTCCTTTTGAAACCTAATAAAGACCCGCCTTAACGTCTAGCTATCGCCCCCTATCTCTCATTAACACAGATGTTAAAATCACCAGTAAAGCTTTAGCTGTGAGAATTGAAACAGTCACCCCATTTATAATTCATCCAGATCAGACCGGTTTCATTAAAGGCAGGGACTCATCTAACAGCATGTGCAGACTATTCAATCTAATGCATTACTCATCTCTTCAAAAATCGGAAACGATCATTGTATCCTTGGAGGCAGAAAAGGCTTTTGATAAGGTCAACTGAAAATTTCAAAAATATGGTTTCAGAGAATCATTTATTAATCGGTTTCAAAGTTTATACACTTCACCTATGGCAACAGTCACTACTAACAGACTGATATCACAAAGGTTTACATTATACAGGGATGCCCACTCACTCCCTCCCTATTTTCCATTTTTATTGAGCCATTAGCAGCTGCTATTCATCAGAATGAAAGTATTGAAAGGAATTCAAACTTGGCGTTAGCGACATTAGCTCAGGCGGTAAGAGCAGTGAATTAAGAATTAAGAATTAAGAATTAAGTCACCCTACAAAAAAAAGCCCCCTATTTTCATCATTGTTTTCTTGTCAACATACTCCAATACATCATGAAATTGATCAATCATGATCATTTAGACAACAAATGGATTGAAATAGAACAAACACTATGCAAAGACATTCAGACTGAAGACCTACCATGTATTAGCCAAACTATCAAACATCACTGTTTCAAAAGATTAACAATAGCAACTACTCTGACAACGTGGTGGAAATTCCATAAAATCTGGAATAACCTTGACTTTCTGCTCACCAATACAGCATTAAACTTCACTTCATGAATTGAAGGTATCACACATTTTAAGCACATTTTTCAAAATAATAACCTGATGTCTTTCACTCACTTGGTCCAGAGGTATGGCATTGGGATTAAACAAATTCTGGAAAAAACTAAACTTAACTTAAATCCTCCATTCAAACCAAAGTCAATATTAAATCTGCCAATCTTGATTGTCCCCCATTAGTATAAGAGATTAACATCTCTTCTCTCAAAGAAGTATTGTCAACAGTTTATAAAATAATGCTCAAATCTGATTCAGCAATAGCCCTACCATTACTACAGTGGGAGCAAGACTCCCAATGCAATACTGTACCAAAATCAAAATAATACATTCTTTATGATGAACAACACTAACATGCATATCATTCAGTATAAGGTAATTCACAGAGTACACTTTACTGGGCAAAGGATGTTTAAAATGGGATTTACAGATTCAGATATGTATTCACAATGCACACAAAACACTCTAGATACTTCACGCCATTTGGCAATGCACACCCTTAACTTATTTTTGCCAATAAATCATTAGTAAAATATCAGTCCTGTTGGGCTGCGACATCACCCTTTAACCACCAGTTTAACTAAGGAAGCCATTGACTGATTTGTTTTGCCAAAATAACAACCACACATTGAGATGTACATGATATCACATACACACACCCCAGTTTGTTTATATAGCTGTTTAGTATCTGTTTTTATTTGTTTTGTTTGTTTAACCCCCCTTTCATAGTGACTTCACCTAATTGTTTCCCCTTTGTCCCTCAGAATTGCATATGTAACAATACAAGACAATAAAAATAAAGCTTAGAAACTATATTTTTTTACTCTGAATTTGGAAAAATGTAGGACATGCAGATTATGAAAGTCAAGAAATTGTTCTACAAAATGAAGATGAAAGCTTAAAACAGTCAAAAATGAAAGTTTTTACCTGTGAAACTGGCACCTTATCTGGAATGCAGAACAACAGGACCCAGTAGCAGAAACCCAGAGAGTAGTGTTCAGTTCTGTGTCAGTGTCTGGCAGGACGGACAGGCGGGGTTCAACAGCCAGCAAACGGGAACAGCAGGGAATAGGCAGTTTGTTATTAAGTGTCCAGGCAGACGGTCAATACACCAGTACACAGAGATATCAAGGATAATCCAGTCATAGTCACAGGCAAAGGGTCGGTAACGAGCAGGCAGAGTAGACAAAAACAGAATCCAAAGACAGAAATCGAAAAACAAAAACTGGTCAATAAACAGCAGATCAAAACAAGACAGATAGGAAAAGCTAAAGGCGGAAGTCAAAAACAAAACAGGTCATAATGGGTATCAATCAGAATAACGCTGGAGAGTATGGTCAGCAGACATAACAATCTGCCAACAAATTCGACAAACAAAGGGGTTTTTATATATTGTTGACAAGAGGTAAATGGCAATCAGGTGTGGAAAACGATCAGGAAGTGAAACACAAGTGAAACGAATGAATGAGGTGAACTGAACTGACAGACAGACAAAACACGGAAACGCATTAAGACAAAAGACTGGACAACGAAAAACACGGCACCTGACACACCTTATGACTGATTATGATAGAACTGGTGACATTTTAATTTCATTTTATTTTATTTTTCTTATCTTCCAGAGACATTTCTCAAAAGCAGCTGCTGTATTTTGAAATGTGCGTTTGTTCTCTTTTTGAGATTTACAACAGTCAGAAATAATCACTGTTGCTATGATTCAGCAATTTCCCCCCTTGCTGTTGTCCTGAAATGATAAAATTAAAGGTGATTGAAAGAGCTGATAACTTTCTGGCACTGCTCTTGTGATGAATATTAAATTCATTGCATTTTTTTTTTTTTCTGGCTTATGATCTAAAAGGGCAATCGGATTACATTGGCAGTCTTTAGCTTAACTTCTTCCAAAACAAACCACAACAATACAGCATATGAAACCATGCAGGCCAGCAGTGCAGACATTTAATTTCAGCCAAGTTAACACAGACTCGTCATATTGAGTCACATCATGATCACTGATTGTTTTTAATTTACAAGGCCTTGCTAGGCACGCTTCAACCTTATCTTTCATCACTTGCAGTTCCGAGCGATAAAGGATGGCCTGTAGCGTATTGGTTAAGGTAAATGACTGAGACATGCAAGGTCGATGGTTCTGATCCCGGTGTAGCCACAATAAGATCTGCACAGCCGTTGGACCCTTGAGCAAGGCCCTTAACCCTGCATTGCTCCAGGGTAGGATTGGCTCCTGCTTAGTCTAACCAATTGTACGTCGCTCTGGATAAATGGCAACAATGTAAAAAAAAATGTAATGTAATAAAATTAGGGGCTCCTCCTTTTTACCGTTTCCACTTTGCCCCCGAGAGGGCAATTTCCACCTATTTTGTACTAGTCTGAAAAAAGAAAGAAAAGGCTTCTACCTTTCAGAAATTTGAGACAGAACAAATTTATGTCAGAGGATGTACATACAAAAAAAAAACGCCTTATGTGTTTATAGTTTAGCACTACATAACTAAATTTCAACTATTCATTGTGCACATTCTTGATTCTCCCAAATCTGCACCCAGATGTCCTCAAGTGTCTCCATATCTCTCCAAGTACAACACATTTGCATATATTTTTTAATGAATGATCAGAAAAGCTTATTTTTCTTTAAAAAATGTTTTAATATGAAATGGAAAGAAAACTAATGTTTGTGTGTGTTTTATTCACTTATATGTGAGTGTGTTTTTATAAAGCATGCCCAAAGTGTCCATAAGCTCTCCAAAAAGGATTACTCACCCTAATGCTTTCTACTCAACCTCCATCACACTTAAAATTTAACTTTTAGGTTAGATTATCTTAACTACAGACCTGTTAGCCTGTACAACTACAGGTTTATCTATAGCAAGTCCAAATCCTGTAATTATCTGTATATTCATTCTGCAATGTGAACGCAGTGTTGGAAAGGGTAGGAAACCCCATACAAGAAGCTGACCATGTTTTACATTGGTTAGGCACTGAAATGTAGCAATACATTTACGCATCAATAAGAAGTAGTTCAAGATGACATT
The DNA here is from genome assembly GCF_963514075.1 of Conger conger. Lineage (NCBI taxonomy): Eukaryota > Metazoa > Chordata > Actinopteri > Anguilliformes > Congridae > Conger > Conger conger. Next base: position 44,172,611 of record NC_083772.1, on the reverse strand, counting down.
TGCTAAGGTATAGTCCCAGCAAATATATGGTTCTCTCAAAAATGGCTGAACAGATTAAGAAATAGACATTAGTCAGAAAATAGTCATAGCTTCATAACCAGGTAGGATCCATAAATATGCCAAATAACAAATGTATTGGCTGGACGTGCAATAAAAGCGGGCAAAAAACAAACAAACAATGTGTTTATTCATGCAACTTCTGAATTCTATATTTTTGTTCTTATACTGGAACGTGATTTTTAATGTAGAGAAATGGTATCAGGTATTGAGGCTGATAAGCATCTAAACTGCTTTTCTCACGAGCTAGTCTTTTTACCAATCTGGCTTCACTGTTTTACTATTTTATTATGTTGCCGTTTTTTTGTATTAAACATGAACGCAACAATAATTTCAGATGTTGACGACTCAACCACAAGGGGGCGAAGTTGAAAGGGTTAACTCAGAACTGAGCAGAAAGGCTTTAAAATGCTATGCACCAATTAAACGGAACAAATTGCAGCAAGATCTTAAACTGAACAAATTGGTTACTATGGCTGAGTTCAGAACCTGAATGAAGCCCTATCAAATTGCCTTTTGCACTTGCTTGATGCGATATGTTGTATTTTTAATATACATATTTTTTTTTATACATGTTTGCATATTTTATTATTACTCTATAATTGTATTTTGTATAAAAATTGTGCTTACATTTTGTGTTTATTTTTGATACCCTATATTAATTACTGCTATGTTTTGCTTAGTCAAATCAACTGCAAATCACATTGGATAAAAGCACCAGCTAAATGACAATTTATATGCGATATATATTTATTTTGTTCACAGGGCAAAAATGTAAAAGAGAACTTGGTCCTTGTTGTCCTACCCTGTTTAAATAAAGGCTGATTGATTAATATGGCAGGTGTCCTGAAAATAGTATAAAGAGTCTACATTGTAGCTTATTTATGGTCGACATTTCCAATAGAAATAAAACAGTTTTGGTATTATATTGCATTGCAAATCACATTCACCTTACCTTAGTGATACCATTGGTTTTGTTGTTGACTTTTTTTTTTACGCATTTGACCAAGCTGGATTTCATCAGATTGTCCCATGTGCTGTTGATTACATACCCCACTTTATTTTTTCTCCACACCAAATTAATTTTACCACCTGTCCAAGTGCATCCTATGAGGTCAGTAAGTTACAAATATTACTAAGAACTAATGGTATGTCATGCCATCCCTGAAGGCTGTTTTGGAACTGTGTAATCTCATCCAAAGATGATACCAATCAGCTAAAGGGGAAATTGCCACTAGCTAATGGCATTGTTATTTTGAACCTGAGGGTTGCGTTGTCAGAGAGTGTTGTGAGGGTAGCCTGCTTTACTGCACCTCACTGTGCTTACTCACGAGATACACCCACTACATGTGGATAGTAATCACTTATCTCTGATTGTTTCTGAACACGAGAGCCTGAAACCTTTCTTGTGTCAGTGTCACGTTTCATGTTTGTCATGTCATGATTTATGTTTAGTTATTGTCTTGGTTATGTTATTGTCATGTCACGTATTATGTTAGTCTAGTATCACCACGTTTTTATGTTTCATGTCATGTTATGTTTCATGTTTAGTTGTTGTTACCGTTTAATTGTTAGTCTTGCCATGTCATGTTATTTAGTTTATTGTCATATTTCGCAAACTTGTTATCTCACAATTTATGTTTCAAGTTACGTTTTACTGGTCATTGATTAGCATACACTTTTACATGTCTTTCTGCAAATCTTGCATTCCTGCTTTCTCTCTCTCCCTTTCTGTCACTCACCCCCTAATTGTTTCAATTTCCCTTGTCTACTTACTAATCTACTAATGCTAGATCAGGATTGGGTAATACTAACATTCTATTCATGTGTTCATGTTACCTTACATTTCTTGTGCATGTCATTTACTAATTTACTAATGCTAGGGCAGGATAGGTTTATTACTAACGATTACTAATTACCTTGTTAACTTGTCAATCATCCACATCTGATTTCCATTCTCTTGCTGCTCTCAAGCTAATTGTCTACACCTGTCTACACCTGCATATAAAGCTCAGTTTCATGTCTTGTTTTTGTGAAATTCTTTGTCTCCTGTTTGTCAGTGTGGCTTTTGTGTGTTATTGTCAAGCCATTTGTCTACCTGTTGCGATCCAAGCCTGTTCATTGGCCATTGTTTATTGACTTCTGTTTTGTTGACCATCGCCTGCCTGTACCACGTCTTTGCCTGCTGTTTTTGTGCTTTTGCCCCATGGAGCAGACTTCTGTCTTGCCTCTTGCACCGTCATTGACCCTGAGCCTGCCTACCGTACACCTGTACTTCTGCCCCGCTGACAGCTTTCCCGGTTACTGGACTTTTTTGGATGGTGTACCGACTACAAGACCGCCTTCTCCCTCGGTACTGCGCTTTGGTTTTCTGCCTGGATATTTACGTGTATGAACATTGCTTGTTTTTGACTACACTCTCTGGATATTCCCCAAATAAAGCCCTGACGGGCCTTTACTACACTACTGTTTCGGAGTCGTGCATTTTGGGTCCAAACCCCCCACGCACCCGTCTCAATCAGGTTGGCAGACTAATAAAGGAATCTTAACAAATTTACCTTCTCTCAGATGAGTTACTTGGAACTTTTCACTACTGTTCCAGATGTAATCATGCTGCGTTCACAAAAGACCAAAACTCACAAGGGATTTATTTACTCCTCGTGTTCACTCAGTGCAGTAGTGCCTGGTAATTAAGCTGGAGCTGCATATTGGGGAAAGGCAAGTTACCGTAAGAGGTTTTCTCAGAGTGATCAGAAGGCGGATTACACAACTTGCCAGTGTTGCCATTATGAATAATGATGTGAGAAGATTTAAGCCCATTGGATTTGGAAAAGTTAACGTCTCAGAAAATTCAAATACAAAAATTAAATAAATGGTTGGAAATGTTTTTTTTTTTTTTATATCCGTTTTTATTGACTTGATGTGTCGCACGAAAAACCACAGGAACCCAGTGCCCTACTGTTTTCTGTTCACTGAGTCAGCTCCAGAGTTTCTAGAGGAAGTGTTGCTGTCCAACATTACCAAATAATAACTAAATACCAAATACCAAATAACTAAATCATAAGTAAACTTATAAGCACAACAATCCATTTTATTTTTGATAATTTTGTCTGTGGTTTCTGGAGAGCAGTACAGAAATAACTTAACAGCTCAGTTCAGATCTCCTTGGGGGTGATTGGAGAATGCACTGGCATTTGAAATATCAGTTGGGCTTCATTTTTAATTCACTCATGAACTTCAGTTTCCGCATTGGGGTGCACCAATCATAAAGTGATGTAAAACATCCTTTTTTTCAATTGGTTGGGCAAGATGGAGACTAAGGTGAGCAGCACCCAACCCCACACCAATCCTCGTAGTTTTCAAAATGGAGAATCAAATCCCCATTTGGCATTCATGGAATCAAAAACAGTAGATCCCTTCACCACCAAACACACACGCACCCACCACCCACACACACACACACACACACACACACACACTTTGAATATTAATGCTTTTTCTGTAATCATTTGAAGATTTGATTAAATACATGTAGTCTCTCACTGGATCATATTATTTTATGAAACGTATCTTTTAATCACATGCTCTAATTGAATCCCTCACATCTATTCATTTTATTGATTCTTCTCCAGTGGTGTATTCAAGGGTGGTTAAATGCATTCTCCATTTTAAATGCTTTTGCAAAAATCGTGTTTCAACACATTTTATAATTGAGGACATAGTGACGGAATGACTGAAATATGAATGAGCCCATACAGTGGTGTGCAACACTGTGGGCGCCCCGGTCAAAAAGTGAACAGAAGCAAACCTGACTTCTAAATGGTGCAAAGTTAAACTTGACACATTTCTTCTCATTTTAAAGCAAGATTACTTTTTATTTTAATTTTTTACAGTTTCAAAGTAATAACAAAAAAAAAGGAAAAAGGTTTGGGAACCCTGTCAGTTAGTACTTTGTAACTCCTCCTCGGGCAATTATAACAGATTGTAAATGCTTCCTGTAGCCAGCGAAGAATCTTTCAATTCTCGCTGTTGGAATTTTTCCCCATTCTTCCTGGCATAACACTTCCGAAATATTATTCAGGCTCCTTGCATGTACGGCATGTTTGAGGTCTCTCCGCAGATTTTCAATAATATTCAAGTCTAGGGACCGTGGAGACCATTCCAAAACCTTCATTTGTTTTTCCTGGAGGTACTTCATGGTTAATTTTGAGGTATGCTTTGGATCATTGTCTTGCTGGAATGCCCAACCTCTTCAACTTCAATGTCCAAACTGAACTTCAAACATCAGCCACTAGAATTTATTGATATTTAGTTGAATCCATTCTGCCTCCCACTCGCACAATATTTCCTGTGCCCCCAGCTGCCACACAGCCCCAAAGCATACTGAATCCACCTCTATGCTTAACAGTTGGCAAGGTGTTCTTCAGTCTAAAGGTTTTCTCAGTCCAAAGCGCATTGTTCCAAAAGGCTTCAGACTTTTCAATGTTTTCAATGTTTTATTCTGCATACCCCGGACATCTTTGTTGTTTAAACTATGTTGTATTGTTGTCCTGTGACAACCCTAGACCAGTGTTTGCTAGTCTTTTTTGAGTTATTTTGCAGTGATTGGTTCTTCTGAGCATTTCTCACCAGGTCTCAGGCCATTCTATCTGAAATCTTTATTGGTCTTCATGACCTTGCCTTGACTTCAACTGTTCCATTTATCTTCCATTTTCTAATAATGTTTCTGACAGTGGAAATAGGTAGTTTGAAACAGTTTTTGTAGACTTCTTCATTCTGACATCCTTGGACAGCAGTTTAGAGGAACCTGTGATTGTTAGCACCAGACAGAACATGGGTCTGGGCCTTGGTAATCATCTTAAAATAGCAAATAATAATCTAAAAGGCTTCCCAAACTTTTGTGCAGGGACATTTTCTTTTTTTTCTAATTAATAAACATAAAAAATGAAAATAAAAAGCAATCTCATGTTTAACGTTTTACAGTTCAGGTTTGCTTCTCTTCACCAAGATATGAATTGTAAAAGGCTTTTTGACCAGGAGTCCCCACATTTTAGAATATGACTGCAGCTGTTTTTTCTTTTCAAACTAATAGTTTTTTCCTTTTTGTTTTGTTTTCCATTTTTTCCCTTCTTTTTTCCACTTTCATCTCTCTTCTTTCCATTTCTTCTTTCTCTCATTCGGCCCATCACCATTTGGCTGTCCCGTGGAGTGAACATAGACTGTTTTACAATAAATTTCAAACGTGAATTATTGAACAAAAAGTTTCACACATATGTCATAAGCTTACCTTCATAATTTAAAAACATTATAAATAGTCATAAATATTCATAAATAGTGATTTATTATCTATTACTATATTTGTATTAAATCACATAACCTGTTGAGATATTTTGGTGGGGATAGTATTGGAATGGGGTGGCACGGGTGGTGCAGTGGGTAGCACTGCCGCCTCACAGCAAGGAGGTCCTGGGTTTGAATCCCCGTCGGCCGGGGCCTCTCTGTGTGGAGTTTGCATGTTCTCCCTGTGTCTGCGTGGGTTTCCTCCCACAGTCCAAAGACATGCACGTTAGGCTGATTGGAGAGTCTAAATTGCCCGTAGGTATGAGTGTGTGAGTGAATGGTGTGTGTGCCCTGCGATAGACTGGTGACCTGTCCAGGGTGTATTCCTGCCTTTTGCCCAATGTATGCTGGGATAGGCTCCAGCCCCCCTGCGACCCTGATCAGGATAAGCGGGTTCAGATAATGGATGGATAGTATTGGAATGGTAACCAGCTTTGTATGGAACACTTTGAAATGGTGACAATTCTAAATGAATTTGTTTCTTATACCGTTAAAATGATAAAGCAAGAAGCTGTATAGAGGCAAAGAGGCCACCAATCAGCCATGGATGGGCTTGTATAATTAATCTAATGCAAACCCAATAAGGATTTGAACAAAAGTTCAATAATAATTATTTTAGATATAAACATGTCATATTTTATTATGCAGTTATAGTATACCTTTGAATTTATATTCAGTGTATTCAAGTATATCCGTTTAACTCTATCTGGTTTTCTATGCCAGATAACATTTGAATATTTTTGGTTCTTAGGGTTTATATCTTTATTTAACTGGGTGAAGACATAGTTGGATGAGTTCATTAGAGCTGGTTTTCCATATTCTGTGCAACCTGTTGGATCAACCTTTATCAAAATGTATGGATGTAATGTTGTGATGCAAATCAGACCACAATACAATCCTGACATTGTTTTCAATACAGATTTTATGTCTGAATATGTTATTTTAGTTTTTTACATTTCTATGAATATATATTTGGTGGATGTGTAGTGGATACATCTCTCTGTGATAATTTATGGCAGGGGAGTGCAACTCCAGTCCTGGAGGGCTGGTCTGCGAGTTGGTTTCTGTTCCAAAGAATTACCTTAATTTATTTTTCTGACAGCTCTAGAAATGCTGGTTCACTCCTGTAGTTCAGCAGAGTAAAATCTTTAGGATATACTTTCAGTCTGAAGCTGTAGCTGGTGCATATACAAATGTCTGATCAAGACATTATTTAGCTAATTAAATGATTAAGAGCAGAAGTTGGCCATTGCTGTGCACCCCTGATTTATGGTTATTTCAAAATGTCCCAGCCACTTTTGAGTCACTTTAATGAATGATTAAAGTGAAGCATGCTTGGCATGATTGGGTGAGGCCAAGTTAATGTGCAGAAAGGTGGTCAGACAAGGACTGGCTTGTCTAAAAGCTGACAAATGTACTTATTAAAGTGATTGTTACATGCTGGTGATTTTCGACTTCCCCCTGCTGGTCTTCCAGTATATTTCTCTTTTGCTCTACCTGTAATTTGGAGGTGCCTAATGAGTGGCTGATTGCGTAACTGGTTACCCTACAAATGGCCCTGTCGCTGCTGAAGTAAGATAGTGATTGGAACAGACCTTGATTGGGCCAGAGACAGTGTGACACAGGCATTTGTGGCTTTGTTTGGTGGTTAACTTTTGTCTTTGGTACAGTATATGGACAGGTGTTTGGTTTTAGGTCAGAATAAGAGTCTTCGCTGTTTTGTTTTCTCTCTGAAGTAAGAATCAGGGGTTGTCTTTGGTGGGCCTTACTTTGCCCTGGTCTGCCCTTCCAACATTTTTACAGGGTTTTTTTACGGGTCTTTATAATAAAAGTGATTTGTACTTTTGTTGAAGTTTCTTTTAACCTTTGTTTTGTTTTTGGATACTAGGTACTGCATCCAAACTGTGTTCTTTGTGTTGTAACATGGGCAGATTTGCGGAAATAATGGCAATCTTATGTTGTTGGAAGCAGGGCTAAACACCCTGATATTTGATATCGTAATCAAACGAGTAATGGTTTTAGCCTCTTTTGAGACCAAATATGAATACGTTGGGAGGTACTTCAGCTGAGCTATGAACTCTTTTAACACTTTTAACAAGAGGTGATGATTGTAGGTAATGACCGTAAAGTGAAGCTAGTACAAACTCCATCCTCAGGCAAACATTGACAAAGTTATTGTTATTTTGGCCATCTACCACAGGATATTGTAGTTGGAAGTAAATAAAAAATCTTATCAAAAGTGCAGTTCAGCTTTAATTTGTTAATTTCATTTACATCTAAATCGGGTGAATGGTGTAGGGATTACAGCCATTTTTATACATAGTCCCCCCATTTTAGGAGCTCAAAAATAATTGGACAAATTAACATAACATAGATTAAATTGTCATTTGTTCATGCTTGGTTGCATATCCTTTTGATGCCATGACTTCCTGATGTCAGTGACCAATTCCTATATCTTATGGTATTCATTCATTCATTATCCTAACCCGCTTATCCTGAACAGGGTCGCAGGGGGGCTGGAGCCTATCCCAGCATACATTGGGCAAAAGGCAGGAATATACCCTGAACAGATCACCAGTCCATCACAGGGCACACACAGGGCACACACACCGCTCATACCTATGGGCTATTTTAGACTCTCCAATCAGCCTAACCTGCATGTCTTTGGACTGTGGGAGGAAACTGGAGTACCCAGAGGAAACCCACTCAAACACGGGGAGAACATGCAAACTCCACACAGAGAGGCCCTGGCCGACCAGGATTCAAACCCAGGACCTCCTTGCTGTGAGGTGGCAGTGCTACCCACTGCACCATCCGTGCCACCCTATATCTTGTGGTAGACAGCTAAAATAATAACTTTGTCAATGTCCAAATATATATGGACCTCACTGTATGTGATATGGCCACTTATACCACACTGACATCTGGTTGAGGCTACCTCTAAAAATACAAATTACAACCTGGCAGGCCTCAACAACATATAGACATTATGACTGTCAATTGATTATTTCAATTGAATTTCCCAGATTTGAGTTCAACCATAAAGAGAAAAATCATAGTCCTTATAGTATTCTGTGGCCATGCTGAGCCTTGATCCGATAACTAGCTTTGTTCTGTGTCTCTTCAGAGGCAGTTAAACTCTCCAGGAAAGGAGACGCCATGACACTACATTTGTATGCATAGATAAGGGCCTCAGTGTGGCTTTTAATTGCCTAAAGACATTCATTTTTATGCTTGTGTAGAGAGAGAAAAGGGCAGCATTCCTCCAGTCAGATCAAACAGAGCAGGCAGCTTAATAGCAATGTAATATTGCATAGACTATGAACAAGTTTGTCAAATCAAATTATTGTCTCTCTCTCCGGCAATATCTAGTCCTTTAATTACAGTTAGCTCTGATCGTAAGTGCTCACATTTCTATGGCAATTATGAATAAATATGGCAGCGTCCTTTCACACCCCTGGATATAAAAAAATAAAAATGGAACGATTACCATGATTTATAATTCTGCATTCAATATTACTGTACATTTAGCCATTTTATTAAATATGGCCTAAAATAACATTTATGCCTTATCAAACAATCAGCTATAAATACTAGGCTTGGTTTCTTAACAAAAAAAAGTGTGGTAGGCAATGCTTCCAAGTTTGAAGGAATTAATTGCTATTAGCAGTTCATCTTCCATAATTAGGTCTTCAGATGAGCTGTGCTTGGTAGAACATAATTTGTTGTCATTTGCAAATAAATATTTGCAGTGTTTCTCAATTAGATTAACTGCCAGTGACAGGAAGAAGTAGATTTGCTCAAAGTCTTCAAGGATTTTGTCAGTAAAGTTTCTACATTTGTACTTCACCATTATCCATCCATTCTGCTTTATCATTAAGATATGTATTAGTCGCCCTGATTTCAATCAGTTCTTCCACTTTTTGTTTTTCTTCTGAGTTCATTTGAATCACATTATCCCTAGTTGAGTCCACCAGTATTGTCAGCTTTTCAATTTCTGTTCATAGCTTTTTCGTTCATCTGAAATATTTTTCAGTGATTAATATTGAATTGTGTGGCCCCGAAAGGCACACTTTAAAGTATCCCAAACAAGTAGTTCAGTATGTCTGCAGATTTACTGATTTATGTTATATTTATGTAAAAAAATCTATAAAATATTTGGCTTTATTTATACACAAATGATCTTTTAATCAACTTTGGATACATTTATGTCTAAATGGGGTTTCTGTTAACATAATTTTAAGAACAACAATGAGATGATCAGACTTCATTCTACCCACAAAGAGCACTTTTTATTGTTCAGAACAAAGTGGGGAAAAAATAAAGGAAAAATAGAAAAATATTCTGGCTTGATTAAGTCATCTCCATATTTTGACTTTTATAGCCTCCAGATGTCCACCAAGTCTATTGTGTTCATAATATTTGAAATATTTTTTTATACATTTGTGCGATGGATGATTACTCTTTGTCTGTATATTTGTATAATTGTAGTACCTCTATAGAATGGTTAGTCTTCCCACCCACTAGGAGCACTGTGTAGCAGGGGCACTGTGTAGCCAGCTGCACCAATTCCAGTTTAATGAGGAGGAATACCTTGTGCCTGAATAAAGAGGTTCACGATTAACCGGTATTGGGAAATCACATAATTTATTATCATCAGTAATATAGCCATGTGCCATGTTATCTTGGTCAATGTTACTGCAAGTTCAAATTACCTAGCTAGTCTTTAGCTAGGTGGCTACAGCAGAAGTCCCGCTAGTAAGGTGATCCAGGAACCAGTTCTGTCTAATTGTCATACAGCAGGTCCAAGCTGCTGATGCAGTTAATTTACACCATAAATTGTAGCTAGTTAAAATGAGTGGAAATAGTGTAGTTCATACTAATAGCTAGTTGGCATAACAAGCCATGCTACAGATGATATCAATAGCCAAGATCAAAGTAATTTCAGAAATCGTACAATGGGTACCAGTATTAGCTAGCTGGGAGAAGGGATAGCAGAGTGGATATTAGCCAACCAATGCTAAACAATAGATAACTTAAATTATTGATACTTTTACCTTATTGTAGTCATCCAGAAATAACAAGGAAGGCAACATACAGGAAGACAAGCAGGCAGCACCAAGCAAGAGTGATGCCCTACGAACCCATAGACTACTATGGGGCGGCCTGTAGCGTAGTGGTTTGTGGTTCTAATCCCGATGTAGCCACAATAAGATCTGCACAGCTGTTGGGCCCTTGAGCAAGGCCCTTAACCCTGCATTGCTCCAGGGGAGGATTGTCTCCTGCATAGTCTGATCACCTGTACGTCGCTCTGGATAAGAGCTTCTGCCAAATGCCAAAAATGTTAAAATGTACTGAAAAATAAGAAACACTCCTGACCCTGGAATCCTAATCCTACCCCCACCTCCTCCTTCAGCAGCTGTGCCAGGACACTGAGGTGGCCTCCCACGTTGTCTGTACATTCAAACTCGCTTCCTGCTTTGTCTTCCCTGGTCTTTTATCCTCCTTGGACAAGCAGCAAATGAAACACAAGTGCAGTGGTCCTTAGTCCTGGTCCTGGAGAGGCTCAGGGTGTGCAGGTTTATGTTTTTGCCTTATTATCAGCAACCAGTTCAGACCAAAGGAACCAGGTGAGGTGAGTTCACTGTTTACTTAACTGTTTGAATTGATCAATTACGTGCTGAGCAACGACAAATGCCAGCAAACCCTGCTTCTCTCTAGGACCAGGAGTGAGGGCCACTGCAATAGGGCAGTACTGAAACGATGTCTGTCAATAGGAGCACACCCAATCAAAAGAGAAAGACGATGAACAACGGGTCTTACGACACCCGTTTGTAAATGGTAAACGGTTGGCATTTATATAGTGCTGTACAATTGATGCTTCTCATTCACCCATTCATACACACACTCACACACCGACCAGCTCGTCAGGAGCATTTGGGGGTTAGGCGTCTTGCTCAGGGACACTTCGACACAGCCCGGGCGGGGGATCGAACCGGCAACCCTCCGACTGCTCTTACTGCCTGAGCCATGTCGCCTCCAATCACACTACCAGAACATTTTACTGTATTACTCACCAAACCCATGTGTCAGTTTTAGAACAGCGCAGTATAGACCAAGCCAATCTGCCTGACTAAGCACAGCAATCACAGCAATCAATGCTTGTTATGTCATCTCCAACCATAATAACTGAATTGCTCGCACTTTACAATAACATTTCATGAATTGATGTAAACTAATGTAGTGGTTAACAAACTGCTGGGAAGTTCATATACACAGCTGTGGTTATGAAATTGAACATCATTCATTTATGTTAACAACTACATTAGTTAATGTCAATTCATATTGGAATGGAAAAAAAAACAGTGCATGAATTTGTATAAATATTTATGGAACTAATATATTAGTTAGTACTTAACAAATGCATGAACTAATGAAAAGTTTATTTCATGCTTAATTAATGTATTTTTACATCAATTAATTCATGTTAACAACTCCATTAGTACCCTTATTAAAAAGTGTGACCACTGAATATATTATGTGTTGCTAATATAGAAGACTGTTCAATTTATTTCAAAAATAATCTACAGCAAATCCGTTAATTGACATCTGAACATCTAGAAAGCAGGATTTCAAATATCAGTCAGGAAGTGACAGTGCATTTGACATTCTCGACAGAGACATCAGTGAGCATATGGCTTAGGGAACTAAAATTGAAGTTTATGAAAATGCTGCACCTGATACAAAAGCTCCTTTGGGCCTTGAGCTCATAATCTGGAAAAGCAGGAGAGTGTTTTATTCTTGGATAAATAAATATATTAGAATAAGCATCATGCATATTTTCATTTTAGACTGCTTTCACCACACAGAGTTATATTGTAAATGTTCTGCTAAAATGAATCCAGAAATGCAAAAAAATATATACTCACCTTTTTCACCGTGCAAAAGCACCTTTCACCGTGCTCCTTGACCCGACTCCAGAGCATTACCACTTGCTGTGTCCCATGCAGACACACTGATGCTCCACTATCTTGTCTGGAGGAGTGTAAGCAGGCTGTAACTTAATATTTCCCATTTTTGCAAGAATTTTTCATATATGACCACCCGCCATATTAAAAAATGCATGGCATCTAATCCTGCATCTGTTTCACCCTTCTTCCCTCCATTGGAATTACATGGTACTGCATGTGGTGAAACTTATGTTGGCATAGATCCCATGCATCTTTAAATATGGCAAGTGGTCTTTATTTTCTTATACATGAGAAAAATTGTAAAGGTCCTGGAGCATCTGTTAAGATAGACATGGTCATGAACACTCGTACGCACCAAGATATTTAATTAACAAAAATTACAAAACAATGCACCCCTCCTCCTCCCAATGAGCTTACAAGATTTCCATTCTAATTTAAAAATGAGACTTTTGCATGCATGTCATATAATTAACTATTTAGTGTATATATACAAGTTTATACAGTTTAAAGCATTTTTAATCATGAAAAAACTGTTTTAAGCAGGTGGTTTTAATGTTGTGCCTGATTGGTGAACGTGTGTGTGTGTCTCTGTGTGCTTCATTAAAAACCCTACCTCCACAAAAAAAGTTTAGTACATTTAGTATTAAATTAATAAAATGGTTCACAAAAAATGATTGCAGCAGATATGCTGCATGCCATCAGCAGTGAATCAGTGTTCTGAGGGAGTGAGAGCGAGCACACAAGAGCCATGATAATATATTCCAATAGCCATACTTCTGACAGTGCTCGACAATTGGACACTGTGCATGCAAATATGGTGAAATGTGTTACCGTTTGAATATAATCCTCATAATTAATCTCTCATAAAGGCGATGAGCTCAGGTCATTCATCCCCGCTTTGAACCCTGAAAGAAGATATTGCCGTGGCAACCAGTGCCAAGCATCCATCAAATGCCAATGGCCCGTAGAAAGGCTTATTGTTGTAACGCAAGCTGTGAGCAGACGGGCGGGGGAACGTCACCTCCTTGAGTGGATGATAAGGCCAAGGCCCTGGCTTATTTAGTATATTGGATCAAAACCGTTTTAGTGGAACCAAATGCCCTGCGGAGAAGATTGACAGTGTGCTGAGGAAGGTCTGGAAAGTGCTGTGTTTTTGCCGTTGGTTTATGGTACTGAGGAGGCAGTAAAGTACAGTGGTTAGGTGGATAACTGGACTGGCAACTTATAGCTTGCTGGTTCAGATGCAGGGGTGCTGGGTGCTGGGTGCTGTGGGACCTGCTGTGTGGGGAAAACAACATGAAAAGCAAGCTTTGGAAGTGGCTCAGGATAATTGCAAAATGATTACATAATGCTATTTTTATTATATTATGTATACACTCAGTGAGCACTTTATTAGTCAGATCAGATCAAAGGTCAGCACAAGGGACTGGGATCACAAGGCACTGAAATGCATCTTTAATCACAAACGCTATCGCTCTCTTTGTGTTCCCTATTCGCGTTCCCTATTCGCTCTTTTTCCCCACAAAATAAATGTTCCAAAACAAAGTTTCTTCCACCAGGTCTGTTGGCCAGTTTCCAAAGAGGCTCAAATTATTCAAGCCCCTGCTGTGACAACTCCACTAATATCCTTTAATGAAAGTAACATGATGCCTTTGGTAAGGTTAATGGATATAACCTTGCTGCCAGGACACAGCAAATGCCACATCTGCCACACAGGAGTTAGTGAATGAAGGGGACAGGACAGTTTAATCGCGGCTGTGTTTGGACAGCGGAACGTAAGGTGCCCCTGCTCCCACTTTCCTTCTTTTCCCGTCAGACAGCGTCTGTCAATTCTTCTTCACCGGTCGGTAAATCTGTCCCTCTCGGTGACGGCTAAATCCGCTCCATCAACGTCAACCTGCTCCTGACTTACAGGCCCTGTCACATTTGCATAGTTTTTTTCGCCGGCGTGATTTATCCCACGCTAAAGGGTAACTAACTTTCGGGAAAAGCCCCGGGACCCCTGTTTTGTCATCTCCGTACACCACCTCTGTCTGGTCTCCGGGGCTGAGCTGTCATTAGCCAGCCTTATCGAGCTCTTACGAGCCACGGCAAAGCCGGCGTGTAGATGTCTATCTGCGTCGGGGGCCGTGTTGATTATCGGAAGAGGTCGGGTAATATCTGGCAAATGTTGTAACCCGACAACAAATTGGTGTTGAGCAGCTTAAACTGTCTGTTTAACTGCCTCCCAATCCCCCACACAATGGAGGCCTATTTGTCGAGGCAATGCAACGCTGCTGAAAAATCCTGATAACCACCACAATGCTGATTGTTCAGAAGATTAAGGGGCTTGCAGGTGAAAAATTGACTGTCAAGAAATATTCACTGCAACAGCTGACCAGGTCACCAGGTTGGGTATCTCAAGGCAATTGTTAGCCACCATGTTTTTAATCTCAAGATTGTAACCCTGTTAATGAATAGGGTTCCATCAGTTAGCAGGGCCTGTCAACTCTTCCGTATCTCTTTGTAGCTATAGCTTTTCTCACCACCAGGAGTCAGAAAGGGGGTGTGCTAGAGACAGGAAGGGGAGGTGCTAAGGAGAACAAAGGAAAAAATGTTTGGTGGTGTGAGATAAATGGTTTTGGGGCTAAGGCCTAGTTAGGACTGTTGGGGATCACTTTAATAAACAAGGAAAAGGATTGCTTTGTTGGACTGATTGAACCATTGGGAAAAGGCCCATTGGATTTAAAAGACTTTTCTTTTTCTTTGGATACCATGGAACTGAAATGATGGACTTCCAAACCACAGAGGGGTGAGATCTAACCTTTTTCTTTTTACCCTGCGGATTGTGGACTATTTCATCTTTTTTGTTTTTGGTTTTTGTATGAACCCAATCAGCGGTGGACCGGGAATCTTGACTGTCAGGCTTTTTAGCCTTTAACCTTGGGGAGTGATTCTGTCTGCCATTGCATTGAACTGCATAAATGTATACAGCTACTTTTTGTTTTGCATGACCACGTTCCCTCTCCTTCTCATTGTTATTAATATCATTAATGGTTTTAGTCTCAGGACAAAGCAACCGTTATAAAACAGACTCCGGAATAAAGGGCTTTCCTCTATGTTCTCATTCTCTCAAACAGTTTCTTGTGGAAACTTACATCACTGAATAAAGTGTCCCACCTAGTGTCCACCAATCCAGAACAGAGGCACTTGTTTCACCCTCATCTGCCTGGGAGGAAGAAGAAGAAGAAGAAGAAGAAGAAGAAGAAGAAGAAGAAGAATTGTCAAACGGTAGCGCTAATGCAAGGCACTGCTGGAGAATTAGGGCATGTTCAGCACAATTTTACAAATTTGGTGACACCGGCTTTTAACACAACTACAGTGTTGTAAGAGACTGCTTGATAGGAATTAATAAACTGTGGGTTTGGTTTAATTATTTCCAATCAAATTGTCCCTTTATTTACCTTCAAAAACAGTGTCTTAGCCTCACAGCAAACTGCTAATTTCATCAAGGCTGAAAAGCAATTGTGTTAAGCAAGGCTCGGTTTCAAGCCTCTCCACGAACCATGACTCATGATATCAAAACAAAGGTGAGGCTGAATAGTTTTAATTTACATTTTGATTTCCCCCTGAAGCAAAATATATTTTCCATTTGTATCCCAATGCTTCTTTTTTGTTTCTTTGCTGTCAATTTTTTGCTAAATACCAACATTTAAAATAAAAAATAATCCCACTTCATATTAAGTGTCTCTAATACCTGTGTACTTACATGGCTACTAGGTGAGTTAGTACTAAGTACTACCTACAGTGTAAGTACACACTGGTAAATAGTATCTACAGCTCTAATACCAGTGTAATTACACATATGTAACAACCCACTGATTGGCATGTGTAATCTTTTAATGCTTACTGTAATGTCTGTTTTATTGAAATATTACTGGATTTCTGTTGTTGCCTGGTATGGCCAGCTCACCTTGGCCAGTAAGAACAGGCTTGACAGCCTTGTTAAGGTGGCTAACAAGATAGTGGGGGTGAGTCGGGTCCAGCTCCTGGGCAGGTACTTAGGAAGGCCACGGCCACTCTAGACTCGCCTGACCCTCAGGCCGCCATTTTACAATGCCTGTCAGGAGGACTACGAGATCCAAGGTCTCATTGGTCTTAATGGCAATTGACAGGTTTAATGTGAAATAGCTCATGTTCATCAATGGGCACTTTCTCCACCCATTTGCACTGCTATACTGCTCTATACCTTGCAGGACTGCACTGTTTTTACTTCACTTATGATAGTATCTTGTGTTTTTATCGTGTCATCAGGTATTTATTGCTTTATTGTCTTATTGTTTTATGGTTGTCTCTATTGTCGATTTTAATGCGGTCTTTAGTAAATGTTTTAATCCCTGGCTGCAAACCTCTTCTTAGAACAGTAAAGATGAAGATTGATTGATTGATGGATGTGCGCTCACTAGAGAAACTCAGCCAACCAGTCCCTGCTCTGCCATGAATTTTATGCAGCGGAATTTTACTGAAGCTCTTCAGGTAAAGCACCTTGCTCATGAATACAATGGCAGTATCCTACCTCGGAACTAAATCTAGCCCTGCTGAAAAAAAAGAAACAGCTCCCAGCTCAACACAGTCTAGCTGTTTGACCAGTTTGGACCAGCTCCCAGCTCAACATGGTCTAGCTGGTTGACCGGTTCAGATCAGCTCCCAGCTCAACACGGTCTAGCTGTTTGACCAGTTCAGACCAGCTCACAGCTCAACACGGTCTAGCTGGTTGACCAGTTCAGACCAGCTCACAGCTTGACATGGTTTGATCAGCTCAAGTTTCGCTTTGAAACAGCTGGTAGCTGGTTGACCAGCTCACAACCAACTAGATCGGTCGCAGGTGGGATGATGTGGCTTGGACAAGGCGTGACTTTCTCAGGGTCACCTGATCCATCCGGGCCGCCGAGGGACGAGTTGTAGGCAGTGTATCCCTAGTTAACACATGGGCAGTTGAAATAGATGGGGTACAATTGGCTACTAAATTTGGAGAAAACTAGAAAAGTCTGAGACTTTTTTTTAAAGTGCTTGAGCAGAGTGTTGTGGAAAAATTGGATACTAAACATACTTGATATAAACTTGATATAAATTAAATAATTATACTTCAAGTATTTTAAAGAATAACATAGGTTATCTTTCAGGTATACTTCAGAATACTATTTACACATGACATGCATTAGGCTTTGATCAGAGCATCCATATCTGTAGACATGGGTTCTGTTAATTTATTCAAGAATCACCCCATTTAAAGCCTTCTAAACATTTTGTCAATTAACGGATGCCAAGACGAGTAAGCTATGGTCTCCCCCACTCCACTCATGTTTAGAAAGTGAGACAAAAGAAAGCGAAACAATGCAAATACAATGGATGTATTCCAGCAGAAAAGGCTATTTTGAATGTCAGCTACAGAACATAATCTCCCTGATGAAACTACTGCCAAAAGTGAACATGTGAGCTGGTCAAAAATCTGCCCTTGAACACATATAAGCCAAACACGGCTTGCTGTATTTTGAGGGTATCTCTTTCATATCCCCATTGTTCTACTTGTATACTGTGTGTCATTTTTGTGGGATGCCTCTAGCTACATTCACTGAGTGAGGAAGTAAAGTTATATCCACTAATTCATTCACCTCTTGGCCAGATTCAGTTAGTTAGCATTCTGCCAGGTTTCGGTCAAATGGCAAAACGGGGATGCTTTTTCTGCCAGCTCTGCAGTCAGCACTTACTGGACAAAACCACACAAACTGTATTACAATGGCCTTGGGTCCCAGACAGTTTTCAGAGTTTCAAAAGGATCATAAGGCTTTGGCTGGCTTGGTTGAATAAACAAAAGCCATTTCCCTGCACACTGGAGCAGGGAGAGAAAGACTATGTCTGTGTGCACACTGATATTAATTTAACCCAAATATTCCACTGCCTGAATATGTCATGAATCATGTAAACAACTTAATCTGATAGCCACACCATGAATAAACTGAGGTTCAGAGCAACCAGTATTAGATAGATATTCCTTTATTAAACAGAATATTGAATGCAAACTGCATATTCAGAATAAAACTGCAATCGGAAATTATTTATGCCAGCAGTCCTCAAACTCGGTCCCGGGGGAAAATGGTATATGCTGGTTTTTGTTCCAACCACAATCACAATCTCAGAATGTCAACAAGATGTAAATTTTTCTAAAACTGGTACTTGTCTAGAGGGTTTAGAGGGATTATTTACCCTCTTAAATCACAATGTCTGAAATTGCTAAGCATGCCATGAAGAATAAAAGTCTCATATTCATGCCATGCTTATTGCACTATATTGCAAAAGATTACATAAAATAAGTCTACTTATTTTTAACTGATCACATGAAAGACTGTAGTGAGTCAATAGGCTCCTAATTAGGTTGCTGAACACAGATGTTTAAATTCTTTCAGAATTTTTCCCTTCAACTTAGAATTAACATAATGCAGGTTGGCTAGTTTTCTTTGTATTTGAATACATTATCGACCAAATGGATAGTTTCATGGTCAGGCATCCGCACTTTTGCCGATTAGGAATATTTAATTTGATCAGGTAAAATGTATTCATTTTTTAACTCTTTGTGTAATTATTAGCATTTTAGTTATTCTTCATGACATGCATAGCAATTTCTAATATGTGGCTTAAGAGGGTAAATAAACATATCCAAAGTGCTGTATAATTGATGCTTCTCATTCACCCATTCATAGACAGACCAACAGTGATTGGCTGCCATGCAAGGCACCAACCATCTTATCAGGAGCATTTGCAACCATACAAAAAACATTGCTGCTCTTACTGCCTGAGCCAATGTCACCACAAAGTAATCCCACAAAGTAGTGAAAAAGTGAGTATCAATCAGGCAACACACACACACAGGTTTATTTGGGATACACTGATTACCGTGCACACAGGAATATCAGTGGCTTGCATTTGCACGGTCCATGTAAATATCATATTTGGAATATGACCATAACAAGTATTATGAATATCTTCCAGAATATTGGAAGATTGGTGTGCTCTTAAATATCCGAACATGAGATCAGAAGCCTGGGAAAAGAAGTGGGGTCCTTCCCAATGTTTACCATTTCAACTCTACAATGATGTAAAAAATATCCAACTTTTCAGAACATGTTATTATTATGATTTTGTGATTTTGTCTTGGTTTCAACCACCCACCATCTCTACCTCTACCTCCCAGCCTGGCAATCGAGAGAAATTAATGTACACAATGTGTATATGAGTTTATGTTGGAACAAGGTTTATCAGGGGAAACTGGTGTTGGGGCACAAGTCAACGTGCTTCATTAACAGCTCTGCCCACAGACAGAATATGGCCATTGACATTGAATAGAAAAGTTAACTCGCTCACCATCACTGAAAGAAAATAAAATATTAGGCTACTAACTAATGTTGGAGAATAGAAGGAAACACAAGGACAGTGCAATGACCTGAGAAAGAGGGCAATGCATACAGGAAACACAACAGGACAATGATATAATAGAATGATAACTAAAATAATACGCAAGTGAACAGACTAAAACATTAAGTGAACCAATAATGGTTAAGGTACATGACTGGGACCCGCAAGGTTGGTGGTTCAATCCCCAGTGTAGCCACAATAAGATCCTCACAGCTGTTGGGCCCTTGAGCAAGGCCTTTAACCCCACATGTTATGATGGGACGAGTTGAGTCTCTTAACTGTTTGTAAGTATTCCAATTTCTTGTGATCAGCCCACACCAGGAAAGGGACTTGTGCTCCCTCCAGCCAATGTCTCCACTCCTCAAGGGCCAACTTCACCGCCAGCAGTTCTCTAATGCCAATATCATAATTTCCTTCAGTGGGGGAAGGACAGCGAGAGAAGAAGGCACAGGGATGTACCTTGTAGTCCTTCATGGAGCATTGTAATAGGACAGCCCCTACCCCGATGTTCGAGGCATCCAATTCCACTACAAACTGAAGGGTGGGATCCGGATGGATGAGGATAGGGGCTGGCGTGAAACTGTCGTTGAGGGCGAGGAATGCCTGGCTGGCCCTCTCGTTCCACTGAGAAGATCTCTTGCTGGAGGAGAGGACAGTGAGAGGAGCGACAATGGTGCTGTAGTTGCGGATGAGTCGGCGATAGAAGTTGGCAAATCCCAGAAAGCGACCACTGCCTTAACTTTAATGGGGTTCATTGGGATACTACCCGCAAATATAATATACTCTAAGAACAAGGTGGTAGCGCAGTGGAAGTCACACTTCTCTGCCTTAACAAACAGGTTATTCTCAAGAAGGCAATGGAGAACCTTGTGGACGTGGGTGACATGCTCCTCCTTAGTCTGAGAATAAATCAAGATGTCGTCCAGGGAGACAAACGCAAACGTGTTATTCATGTCTCTGATTAATCAGAATCTGGTCAACGATGTCTTGGAAGAGTGTTTGTAAGTCTGAACCACATCACCAGACATTCCCAGTGGCCAGTAGGAGTGTTGAACGCTGTCTTCCACTCATCCCCCTCATGAATGTGCACAAGGTGGTAAGCATTGCATAAGTCCAATTTAGTGAAAATCGTGGCCTCCTGCTGCTGTTCAAATGCCGAGGCCATGAGGGGGCGAGGGTAACGATTTGTTCAAGGTGCGGTAGTCTATGCAGGGGCGGAGGGACCTGTCCTTCTTGCCCAGAAAGAAGCGGCCTGCACAGGCAGGGGATGACGAGGGACGACTGATTCCTGCAGCCAGGGACTCACACAGATACTTCTCCATGGCTTCAGTCTTGGGACGGGACAGGGGAGAACAGACGCCCCCTAGGAGTAGCTTGACCGCGCAATCATAGCTCCTTGAAGAACTAGTGAGCGTTGGCTTTTACCAGCTAAATAACATATAATGTTATGTATTAAGACAATGAACAGAAAATAAACAGGAACAGGTGAACAAAATTCAAAAGAAGAAACGGGGAAATAAACATAAAAGGAACCGAGCGAAAACTAAAACTGGATCACAAAAATATAGCAAAACTATAGTGTTGCGACTGGAGCTATGGCAACTGCATGATCTCCCGACATT
The DNA here is from genome assembly GCF_963514075.1 of Conger conger. NCBI lineage: Eukaryota > Metazoa > Chordata > Actinopteri > Anguilliformes > Congridae > Conger > Conger conger. Next base: position 44,151,172 of record NC_083772.1, on the reverse strand, counting down.
CTACATGAGAACAGCATTATCCACAAGAGGACAGCAGTTTTTTATTACAGGAGTAGTAATACTTTGAGGCACATATGGAAGTTCATTTCAAAATCACAATTTTAACTTTATATTTGTGTATGCAAAGGACACATTTAATCACACCATTGAAATAATCATTACCTCAATTTACACCGTATTGTTTGTTTCTTTTTTGAAACTGGGAGTAATTGAGGCAGACTCTACTCAACTAAGGAGCATGGCATAACAACGACTAATTTATACATTCGCTTGGCAACTACCCTGATGCAGAGCAGAGCTTCAAATTTGCATGCCGGTAATTTGCATACTGAGGCATTTCAGGTAAAGATCCATGTTCATCCGGGAACAGTGGTGAGAGACTCTGAATCATGCCTCGAAATATCTCACAACCAGATTATTTCTACCCATTATGTGAAACCATGTGTGGTCAGCCTTGAATCGTTACAGATTTACATTGATACATAATTTCTCTCATTTATGTCTGAAGCTATTTCATTTTAAGCTGTGAAGCTGGTATAATATTCATTAAGTAAGGTTCATAAAAGCAGATAAACTGTCATGTCTGGGCCCTTTGCCCATTGTTTTTTTTACATTTTGTCTGTGTGTCTGTGTTTCTCTCCATATTTGGTTCCCCTGCGTTTGGTCTTTTGAATCCCACTTTGCTTTCCATAGTTCTGTTTTCTGTTCATCATTTGTTTCACCTGTCCTCTATTCAGTGTCTCCACCTCCCTCTCCTTATATGTATTTCCTTCCTGTCATTCTGTCATGTCTCTCACCTGCTTTTCGTTGTCTGTTAATCAATTTTTTATTTCATTTTTTATGTTTGTGCTTTTCCTTTGATAGTTCATCTTACCTGTTATCTGCTCCCTAACCCGCTTCTAGCCGGTACTTTCCCACCATTTTTTTCTCTCTGTTTTTCTCTCCATTGGTTTTTTGGATTGATCTTTTTGGATTATCTTTGCTTGTCTTTGGACTCCCTGTGTTTTTGGATCTTGTGTTTGTACTTCTGCTTGTTTGGTCTGACTTCCTGGTTTTTTAACTCTGCCTGTTTATGCTCTGCCTAGCATGTACGTGCCGTTCTGCCTGGATAACAACCATTGCCTGTTTATGATGTTTTGGATCTACCCTCTGTTATTAAAGCCTGCTCACGCTGTCCCTAAGTGTTTGGCTCCTCTGTCCTGCATCCTCACAGAACATTTTAAAATTGTTGCACTTGAATTTGAAAGTTGACCAAGAGTAAAGACAAATTCACTGCAAGACAGATCCTATGAGTCATCAATGTTTATTTACACAGGGGTGACAAACAGGAAAAACCTGAATAAATGAGTGGAGACACGAATGCAGATGATTCCATACAGATGTAATGCATGATACGATTAAGCTATTATCATCATATCATGCTATGTGGCATGTATAAAAATGCTGAGCAGGCCCAGTTGACCTCCATTTTGGATCAATATTTGTAGTGTCTTGAGGTCATCAAGTCTACAAAACATAAAACAGCACCTCAAACATATACTAGCAAGCTCTTTGCAATGGTGGCACAAAGACAGCCCTTACTGAGCACAATAAACAAAACAAAGCATCTTCAGTTTGCCGGTTTGGCAGCAAAATGGAATGCATACAGAAGAAAAGCACCTCATAACTACTGTGAAAAATGGCGGTGGGTCATTGATGTTTTGGAGACATTTTGCTGCCAGTGGTCCAGGGGCACTATATAAGATCAATAGCACAATGAATTCAACAAAGTACCAGGAGTTGGCATGAAATCTGGTTGCCTCTGATCATAGGTAGATAGTCCAGCATGCATCACATTTGACACAGAATATAAAAACAACAGTCATGTTCTGCAATTGCCATCTCAGACTTAAATCCCTTGAATAACATGTGGTCTGAACTGAAGGGGGGGGGGGGTAAAATTGGTCAAAACTCCCTCCAAATATGTTCTATAACCTTATCACAATTTATTGGAAGTCACATTATTTGAAAATTGTCAGACTTTGGTTGATACCAATGAATTATTGATGAAGCCCTCTTTCTGCATGTTGGAAAATCAAGCTTATGTCCATAACTGTGTTTGTTTTTTTTACTTTACAGCACTTTTTGTGCATATTTATCAAGGATGCCAATAATTCCCACTGTAAATGGGAATGGCTTCTTCCAGGATGGCAATGCCTCCATCCACAGCACAGGAGGGGTTACTGAATGGCTGATGAATATGAACATGAAGTGAAGCATTGCCTTCACTGTTACCAGACTCAATTTAAATTTTGGACCGACGTGTCAAACACAGCGCTCTTCTTCTAAAACACCAAATGAGAGAATGTGTTTTAGAAGAATTTTCCATTCCTCCTGTAGTGTTCCATAGTTTCGCAGACTTGCAGGCTATGCCAAGGCCACGGGAAACTGGCAAATTTGTCAGATCAGATTTTCCTCATGGCAGGACACTGACCAGGTCAAAACATCTCAGAAGACTTTCTATTTGGTGCCACCAAAACAACGAATGAACAAGCAAACAAATAGCTAAATAAATGAAGAAACAAATACATAAATAACAAAAATAACTCATAAATAAAAGAAAATAATAAACTAATAAGCAAACAATTAAACATATTTAAATGAGTCACAACAGTATCGTAGTCACAAAGGCACTTGCCTTCAACACTCTACCACAGGACCAGTCATCAATCGAGCTCCATTTTGAAGAGGCTTTTTTAATAGCTCCAGCTGTAATGGTACTTTGATTAAAACAAGGCAGGCGCCCTGATGACCATTTTTCATCGAGCAAACGCACTTTCATTTGTTTGAATGTTCACACAGTGCCAGTCCATTACAAATTACAGCTTTTTTATTGTTCTCAACTTTGAGTATCAGGTCACATGAATTGTTTTGATACTTTTTGTTATTACAAGTTTGCTGTATGACTGTATAAGAAATCTGTGTGCAATGCAGTTAAGAATGCTGATGCAAATACAGGTGTTAATTTAAGAGCCAGATAACCACACAGTAAAAAAACACTCTTACTCTTTATTATGAAAATATGCCACATTAAAATGCTCTTAAAGCCCAAGCAAGCTCCTTAAGAGAAAAATGCTTTTTCACATCCCTAGTTATTCCTAGCAGTTAAACTTTATTGTAACTAATTAAATAAAAGAGGACTTTTGAGAAACACTAAGTTTCAGTTAATATGGCAGTTAAGAGATTGCATGGCTATGGCTGTCAGTTGTTTATTTTGGCTATGCTTAATGAGCATGGCATTATAGATAGGACAGTAAAATATGATATAACCCAAACCTAAATGCACACACACACACACACACACACACACACACAGTGTGATGTGCTCAACTGCACTAGCACTTGTTTTTCTTGGCTCTAGGGGTACATCTATTTATGACACAAACATCTTTTCCAAATAGTATACCCTGGAAACTTCAAGATGTTCATACTTTCTCAATGCATTTTCCGAAACAATTTCCATTTGCCTCAAAGAACATTCCCATGAATAATGAAATATAAAACTTATATAATAAAATAAGTGTTACAATGTCTGGCCAAAGGGCAGTCTGCTGCACTATTGAATTCCCTGAAGCCTGGGCAGAGGTCACAGGGTCTTTTAGAGTAGCACATGATGAAATTAGTATTACCGCTTGGACCAGAGCTAATAAGAATTTGCTCTATTTAATGTGAAGACTATAGGTCATTTTCAACCCCAGCTTGTAGTCAAAACAAATGGAAAAAGGACAAACCTTGAAAAGACTGCAGTAGCAGTTCAGTCAAGAGAGCATATCTCTGGTCACTCAAGCACCATTGAGGGACAGTTCCACTGTTATTGTGGAATGAAAGGAAATTTATACTTGAAGAATTGTAAATATGTTAACCTATAGCAGGCCAAAATACTAATTCTGCAAGATACTGTGGAGTTCTAGCTAAAATTGTATAAGACTACGTGCTTGTCCTTCTGGTGTTGCTGAAAGAAAGTTAGTAGGGTTAAATGTTACTGACCGCTATCTGGAGAGACTAGATCAGCCAATAGATAAACCAAATTATCGAGACAGAAGTACCACTCCGCCTTCCGCTTTCTTCTGGTCTGGACTGACCAAGAATCTCCACAATAGGGCCAATAAATCTACCTTTGTATTATCTGATTCCGTTTCAATAATAATTTAGATTAGTTATCTACCCTGGTAGATTTCACAATTTAGACTTGATCACTACAGGAATGCTGTACTGAGATGCACTCTCTTAACAGTCCTCTGCCGGTCCCACCGCATGTCCCATTGGCCGTTATGTGCATGTCTCACAAACTGGCTAGATATCTGCAGTCATTACGGAGGTTGCAGGATTGGCTACTTTTGGGTGTGGCTGATTGCGGCTGAGGGACCCAAGAAGACCAACATTAGTTACGACAAGGCGATTTATTCACTGTCAGAGGTCTACGGGTGCAATACGCCGTGATACATTAAGCGTAAATTTATTTCCTCCCTGTGTAACCTTGAGTGTCTGTAAGGGAAACCACACAGATCAAGTTTTAACAATTTATTTTACCAGGTAGGTCACTTGATCACATTTCATTTCCAAATTAAATATAAATAAAAGTGTTACAATACAAACCTAATTGCAGAGTCTTAAAAGTCATACCTGATAAGAAAGAAAGACTACACACACTATGTGCAAAGGATTCTGGATACAGATGGTTCTGAAACCATCTCCATCTAAGAATGGTCCAAAACCAAATTTACTCAATTCCGATTTAGAAACATTGTTCTCCAGGTGGTGGGTACTGGTCAAGAGATGGAGACAGGTGGCTTCATGGGGGCAGATTCCCACAGTTCTCCCTAGGTTCCTGGATGGTTACCAAGTCCTAGGTATACTGCTGTGGAAATTAGACCATTGCACCAGTCGCACTGAAACAAGCAAAATAATACTAAACATGAAAATACCCTAAAACTGCTTCTTTGTCATGAAACATTGCATGCTTAATTCATTCCAGTCACTGAACTCTGAGAGTATTGAGACAGAGTGATTGACAAGAGAACAGATGGTCTTCCCTTGTCAGCCCTTCATGCACCCTAACAAGGTACAGAGAAGGGACTATGGCAACTGGAATAGAATTGTGTGTTGTAGAAGGTTGTAAACTTTTATGGCAACTCCACCAGAGGAACGCCGCTTCACCTGCTCACTGACAGTGTGTAACAGTGCAACTAAGAAAGGGTATTCCAGCCAGTCCGCCTTAGAACGTCCCCCAAAGTTTCGCAGATGTTCATGTGATGTACACTCAGTAAGCACTTTATTAGGTATTTATTAGACTTATTTTTTTAGATTTCTACTGCTGTAGCCTATTCACTTAGAGTTATGGTGCATTGTGTGTTCAGAGATGCTCTTCTGCATACCACTGTTGTAATGTGTGGTTATTTGTGTTACTGTCACCTTCCTGTCAGCTTTGACCAGTTTGGCCATTCTCCTCTGATATGTCTCATTAACAAGCATTTTTGTCAGCAGAACTGCTGCTGACTGGATTTTTTGGAGGTTTTGCACCATTCTTTGAGACTTGTGTGTGTGAAAAACACAGGAGATCAGCAATTTCTGAGATACTCAAACCAACCTGTCTGCCAGCAACAATCATTCCATGGTCAAAGTCACTTAGATCACATTTTTTCCCAATTCTGATGGTTGATGTGAACATTACCTGAAGCTCCTGACCTGTATCTACATGATTGTATACATTGCACTGCTGCCATACAACTGGCTGATTAGATAATCGCATCAATAAATAGGTGTAATAAAGTAAAAATGTTCCTAATAAAGTGCTCAGTGAGTGTATATTACCCTAGGTCACATATGGGAAAAAGTAATTGCCCTCATAGCTACTCAATCAACCAATTAGCCAAATGTAATTGATAATTTGATTCAGCTGATTCAACACAGCTAGGCCTGATTAGCTGTGATAGGCCTGTGATAGGCACAGCTAGAACATAGTAGGCTCGGTTTAATCTAAACCTCAGGCTGAAGCCACTTATCCCCTGACAAGAAGCGACAATGACATCACGCCCATTAATTTCCAATGGGCGGAGATTTTTTCGTATCCGCAAGGAATTTTCAGATACCTGCCGATGTGAGGCAAGCAGGCGAAGAGATCAGAAGTGACCAGGGTTTTCCCCCCTGTTACGTTTCTGAGTCTATTTGTTGGTTTATTATTGTTATTCTTATTAAATTTACTTGTAATTTATTATTTTTCATTTTCATATCGGGTTTTCTGTTTAACATCCATTCCTGTTTTATTACATTTCGACATCCCCTGTTATGTCTGTGTCAAGATGCTTTCGAGCCATAGTCACCCCCTGTCTGTGTGCTTCACTATTCGGGTGGTTTCGGTAGTTTCCGGATTTCCAACATTTATTTCCAGCCTTGCATTCCTTACTTCCGGTTTCTTTCGTGAGTTACATTACATTACATTACATTATTGGCATTTGGCAGACGCTCTTATCCAGAGCGACGTACAGTTGATTAGACTAAGCAGGAGACAATCCTCCCCGGGAACAGTGCAGGGTTAAGGGCCTTGCTCAAGGGCCCAATGGCTGTGCGGATTTTATTGTGGCTACACCTGGATTAGAACCACTTACCTTAACCACTACGCTACAGGCCGCCCCATAGTTAATGTTGTAAAGCACTATTCTTACTCCCATGCCCCGCCTAGTATTTAAACTCCAGTCTCAGCTTGATACTTTGTCAGAACGTTGATCAATACTCTGTCGCTGATTATTTGTAAGCCTGTTTATTTGAGATTCTGTAACGACACCTTTCTGCCTTGATTTCGAGTTTGCCTTATCCTTTCTGTTTTGTCTGCACATCTGATTATTTGGTTTTTGACATTTTTTCTGCTTGTATCGACTTTGATTTTGCCTAGCCCTCTTGTACCTCTGCCTGTTGACTTTTTTGATTTTTGAACCCTGCCTTGTTTTTTGGTTTATTCTTCTGCATCTCGATCCTGGCATTGTCTGTTACAGGAATACCTGGCTTTGACTTTGGACTGATTCAATAATTTTCTGCATACTCCCTGATCTGCGTCTGGGTCCTCTGAACAGATTGTCACACCCCCCACTCCCCCACCCCCTAATTGCCTGATTAACAATCAAACAATCGATTCGCTCAATAACAAAGACCATTAGTAAAATTAGCCTACCAGTTTATTCTGAGAATGAATTATTTTTAATTCTATCATACTTGCGCATAATTTTCCTATCCATCTTGAGCCTATGATTGGATAAAATGTAATTCAATGTTATTCAAAGATGACTTTTTTATTTTATTTGATTGATATTTGCTAGTTTACATTCTCTTGAAAATCGTTTATATATATATAAATGATTTTCAAGCAAAGCATTGTTTACATGTCTATGTATATGTTTATGTATAGGAGTACCTTGTTTTATCAGTAAAAAATCCTCTTGTCTGACGTTCTGTTTCGGCTCGGGGTGAAGACCATCCCTTTTGAATAATGCAGGCCTACCTCAGAAACAATCCCAATTGTCAATAACATCCAGACTGTTCGCCGAACACCAGGTCTTCGACCAATCATTTAAAGCAAGCAGATGACTGACAGCTTCAATGCCACGGTTGTAAACTGGAAGTGCGGCAGAGGTTATAATTTTGCAGGCAGGGGTTCTATATTGCTTTGCAATGAAATAAAGTCTTTCTTGAGAGGTTCTGATCTCTGTAGCCTGAAGTTGTTAGTGCCAACGTGAATAATAACTGTAGCCAAGTGGTCTACTGTCAACTGTCGAGTCTAACTGTGAAAGTTAGTCGGAAACTCTTGCTCCAGGGAAGCAGTGCGTTTTAAAATCCTTAAAAGGTTTGTTGTCAATCGCAGTGTCCAAATTTTGTCTTTGATGATGACAACATTGTCAATCACCTCAATGACTTCACTAGACTGTGTTAGTGAGCAACACAACAATACCAAGCTCCAGCACTTGCTTAAACCTACTATTATGTTTTATGACTGGTTTCACATTTAGGGTCAAATTGAGCCCAAGAGTTGAAATAAACACAAAAATATTGTAATAGAAAAATGTTGACACATAGTGTGTCACCTTCTTATTGCCTCCCAAATTACTGGCCTTTGATCCATAGATATGAAAAATATGTCAGAAAAATCTCATTTTAGAGCCTAAGGAACAGTAAGTGAAAGTTGATTACCTGTATGGGAAAGTGCCACCAGAATAATTCAAACAAATCTGAAAAAAAAAGAAAGTTAAGAATATTTTCTTACATTTTATAGTTACAGAGGGTCAAAATAACACTACAAAACCAAGTATGCCAAGTTGGCACAGGACTTTGCAAAGCATTATGGTTGTTGCATTTTTACTAAACATCAAACAAAAAGTTTGGAAATTTGTGTTTGGTAGATTATTTTGAGGAGTGGAATGCCATCCCACAGGAGGCTGGTGAGGCTGTGTATGGTTCTTCCACACGCTTCTGAGGCTCCTGACTGTTTCTTAAATTAATAAATTGTAAAATTTCCTTGTTTCTTCCTTGTTACTGATAGACTTCAATCATGCAATCCACCAAACAACACCAAACAAGAGTCAATGGCAACAGCAGAATAAGCTGTTTGGCATTGGCAGAGAAGATTTAGCTAATTTTATACAAGTGCTACCCACATACTCAGCTGTGCTGCTCATCCCACAAATGCATGTTCCTTACAAATGGGGCACCTTTTAAAAAAGAAATAAACAGGCTTTCCAACGGTATACATTTTATTGCCAAGAAGCATTGTTACAACAGAGAAATAATCGACCAAACATAAATTTCCGAACGTTTTGTTCGATGTTTATTTAATTTGTTTATTTAATCCCACCAAATTAGAAAATTAGAAAAATCATACAATATCATAAATTTAGTCATCGTTTTAAGTCAGCATTGTGATGATGAGGATGATGGTGAAGGTCACCGTTATTATCTTCTTCATCCCAAAGGTGCTCACAGCAGTGATTACAGTCTTGTCACATTTTCTTTTTTTTTTTTACAAAACCATACTATAGCCCTGAGATATATCCAAAGAGTCCTAATTATATGATATTATACCACTTACCTTCACCTCTCATTGGGTTTGTGGTTCAAAATGACATTTTATTTTATTCAGTAAATTGAAAGGCTATGACTTTTGTAGCACTGGTTTCGTGGTATCCAAGGTTATTGTTTCCATGGGTGATGTTGTATATTATATTTACACAGATGTCTTATTTTCAAGTCAGAAAGCCAACAGTCCAATCCATTGTGTTTATGAGGGCCCAATGCCATTTTAAATTAAAAATAACAAATGAAAGCAATTGTGAAACAGGAGTAAAATGAACAATGTATTTCATCACCCATTCTCCGCATCTTCAATATTTATTAACATTTTTATTTTTATTTTTTTCCCCTTTCATATACATGTTTTTATTTTTCTGTTTTTATTTCAAAGACACTTTAAAGTGTTTGTGAATTCTGTCTCCACAAAGACCTTCCAGGAATGGGCTTGTGAACCTTGCATGCTGCCCAGGGGAAGCTGTTTGGTTCTGCGAAAAAGCACAAGGTTGCGTAACTGACATAACCGTTTGAAGGCTTGCCTGTGCCTTCAGGAACAGAGCGAACTTCCCTGCTGGAACCCGAAGAAAAGAACTACATATACTTGAGTTTCTAAATATAACCACTTGAGTTCATTTTTCCAACATTTATATTTGATTTTCTCACAAGGCATCTAGGGTGCAGTTGCTGTCCCTTGCTTATTGTAGTAGTAAAGTTATGGTTACAGCAACATTATCATTTTATTTCTGTTTCTTACATCTGAATCGCAACACCGCCTGACACAACCTTGAAAATGGTTTGAACTACAATCAAGCTAGCTACTTTGTCAAGCTTACTGAGTTGGTATGGTTGTCACTCACTGGTACTATGCATATTAAATTGAAACAGACAAATACAAAAATGATCCTCAACAGTACACCTGGTATAATTTTGACTGGTATCATGTTGGTCATTTGCCCATTAAAATATTAATGTTTCCAATTGGTCAGGGGCATCACAGATTACTTTGTTATAGGGTCAGAGGAGTAAGCGCAAAAAACCATTTAAACAGCCAATTTAAATCCACTGGAAGAGCAACTGTTTCCCAGCAGCCAGTCCCGCTAGTCATAGTAGCTACTGACACACTCTGAGCTTCAACCTTGGCTCTTGAGATAAATCTACGCATGGCATGAACATCTTTACCTGATAATACACTGTCTAAAGAAGTTCATACTTTGGCATTACAAATTGATAGAACAATATCAATTGGCAGGTCATCAATATAGCACAATATTTTGTGAAACCCTTTCCATTTTCCTCAAAGTCAAAGAGCACCCACATGAGTCAAAGAAGTGGAGGAGAATGTGTGAAGTCAAGGAAACAGTTCAGTAACCTCTCTGGCCAGACAGGGCAGCCCACCTCATTATCGTATTCCTCAAGCTTATACAGAGGTCAGTGGCTCCTTTAGTGGAGCAGGTGATAAAATTAATATCGCCGCTCAGAATTAATATGAATGTGCTCTTATTAGCATGCAGATGAGAGCATTTTTAGACCCATGCTTGCAATCAAATGAATAGAAAACAGAAAACATGGTTTGAAGGCTTCAGTGGCAAAGTTCAAGAACACTGTGGTCACTCGAGGACCACTGAGGAATTGTTCTGCTGTAACTGTGAAATTAAAATAATTGAAAAAAACATGACCTGTGGTCCTCAATGCAAACGGATACCATGACAGAGGTAGGGTGGCCTGTAGCGTAGTGGTTAAGGTAAATGACTGGGACCTGCAAGGTTGGTGGTTCGATCCCCGGTGTAGCCACAATAAGACCTGCACAGCCGTTGGGCCCTTCAGCAAGGCCCTTAACCCTGCATTGCTCCAGGGGAGGATTGTCGCCTGCTTAGTCTAATAAACTGTACGTCGCTATGGAGAGCGTCGGCCAAATGCCATTAATGTAATGAGAGAGATTAATGGCATTAATGGCAACCATGCAGACACAAAAGCTTACTGCACACACACAAATACACTCACTGCACACAGACACGTAGACGCGCACATACACACACACACACACATACACACACACACACACACACACAAAGTACACACAAACACAATTTTTAATGATCACTTATCCTTTTTTCACCTCCACTCCTGCAAGCTGTGGGACATGTGCTCATTCTCCAGTGTCCTCGAACCTGGAGCAGCTCTGCAGCTCCGGACTAGGAGGGCCCGTAACCATCATCCATCAGTGGACCAGACGGGTTGTGACATTCCGGAAAGTCCCACGGGTGTTCAGACCGGCACTGTCAGGGGCCTCACGCCCCTCCCCCTGGAGAACCATCGGAACCTTCTGGAAAGGAGAGGAGAAGAAATCCCCAAAGAAATCACAGGTGACGATCTGATTTCTATTCTGCAGCCTGCTATCCTGTCCTGATTCTGAGAGATCATCTGCCTCTCCTGTTGTCACCCATCATAATAAGAATAATCTGTTATTTTGCTGATGCTTTTATCCAAAGCGATTTACAGTTGAGTAGTCTAAATAGGGGATGATCCCCCATGGAGCAATGTGGGGTTAAGGGCCGAACAACTGTGCAGATTTCACCATGGCTACACTGGGGATCAAACCACCCACCTTCCAGGTCCCAGTCATGTAACTTAGCCACGAGGCTATAGGCAGCCCATCATCAGCGTTGTCTCATTCATCCTATCTTACAATGCATAATGTCTTTCTCTCTACCAGGACAGACAGGTGAATGGACACAATTATTAAGCTCCTTATAATACCGGCCTGACAAAAAAGAAAAAAAAACACCTCCAGCACTACCTTTTTAATTTGACGTCGGCAGTGTCTGTTCTCTCAGTCAGGGAACATTCTTCTTTAAAAAAATAAGAGCTCTGACAGCTTTATAAATGGGCCCGCTCAGAGAGAGAGGGGCCGGGTTCCTCCCGCCATCCTGACTTGCTAAGTGCAGGCAATGGCCCGAATAACAAAGGGCGAGAGACGTTTAAATGAATCGGTGTCAAGGTTAGCAGATGCTTGCGGCGGAGGAGAATAATGGGCCCGTTCGCGGCCGTTTTGGCGCCCCCGCCGCCCCCGTAGGTGCCAGTCACAGTCAGCGGGAGCTGACATGGGGGGGTAGGGCGGGTGCTTGGCACGTGGCGTTCTGTCTCGCAAAGGGGGTTTGCGTGGGATTCCTGATACCGTGGACTCGTTTAAATCACTTAATGTTTCTCCTCTTTTCTCCTTGTCTTTGCTCCTGACCCGGAAATCGATCAAGGTCCTTTAAGGACATGCCAACCCCGTTTAATGTTGCTTCTCAGAGCAAGAATTAGAAATGATGAACTTCCAATCTCACCTTTGAGCAAGGAGACATGAGCGCATCTTTTGCGGAAGTGTTTTTTGGAAAGCCTGACTTATACATGATCCACCTGTGTATCCACTTAGCTCTATCCGCCACGCATCAGCCATGTCTGTAACTGACGTGGCTTTGAACTGACGGAAAAGAAAAAAGAGCAAGAAAATAAGTGATTGGAATGAGCTCCATGTTTCCTTTCTCTAGATTTGGACGTGGCAGAGAAGAGGCCACGTGGGGCTTCCCCTGTATTTCGACTGTAAACAGGTGAAAAAACCCCCCACATTACCCTTAAATGCTCCCATTTATTTAAGTATACACACAGAAGCACAAAACCCTCAGGTCTTCATGAGGTCAGGTACCATATATATATACATATATATATCAGTGAACAAGAACTCCAGGTCCTATTTATAGCTGTTGGATAACAACATCATTTTGTAACCTTGGAATTATAAGGTTCTATCTGAGTACTTTTGAGATATTGAGCTGCAACGCTTTCACATCCTAGCACAGCAGAGCTGAAATGCAGGGCAGTTCTTAATCGATCAAAATGGTAGACACATGATTTGTACAATATTCTTTGAATGTACAATATCAAAATCCTATCAAATCTAAAAATAACATTTATGACACAAACTCGTCAATTAGAACCTTATGTAAAAAAAGACATAAAAGTGAATATAGTGTATAAAATAAAACATTAATAGAAGTAATACAACGTAGAAGTTTCCAATGTAATGAACATAAACTATATGCAGTGTGAAAAAAAATCTATATCCGTTGCGCTTTTGATTCATTCCGTTATGTATTGATTGGTGGACAGTCAAGAGTGAGAGTTTTTTCCACCTTTCATTTCGGCTGACCATGTTCCAGACCGCAGTCCCAAGGTTAGCGGGCAGAACTTACCTTCATCTGAGTTTATTCTCCTTTACAAGCCTTCCGCTGTTTACTTCCACACACACATTATGGAAAATGTCTGAAATACAGCCCAAATACCGCTCTGTGTACGGTGTATTCATCGCACACCCAGTCCTGCCTGCATCTCCTTCTGTTGTTCAAACCCTGCTCACCCCAGCGAGTAGCATTGATTAGACTTTTTAAATGGCTTTTTCTATGTTCATTTAACACGTAATGACATTGCGACGGGACCTGTATCCTCGCACCGCAATCCCCTCTGATTTTATAGCTTTACTCATTTAGCATTTTGCATTTCATTTCGCATCTCGTAAGGTGTGACAGGGTACTCATATGTTTCGTTTATTGCTTATTGCCTGCTTTTTGTCATTTTACCTGGTGGGTTTTTAGAGAGATGCTGTTATTTATTCACATATTTTTAAAAAGTGGCTGCTGATGAACCATTTTATACTCAGAACGGTTCTGAAGGCAAAGTGATGACCTACCCGGCACCGTCCAGGAGGGAGGGGCTTAGTTCAGGTGCCAGGGAGCATGCTCAGAAGCCCGCGTCAGGGCGACATGGCTGGGTTTTGTCGCTAGCCACTTCTTGCTTGTGGAAAAATACAGCCAGTGCAGGAGAACCCCCCCCACCACCCACCTACCCCAGGCAGAAACATACCAGAGAAGAGTGGGGGATATAGACGAGGGGAAAAGTTGTAAATTAGGGGGTTGGGGGGGGGGGGGTATTTTACTTCAATTGAATGCAAACAGGCTCCCAGCCATTTCCTGTGTTTCAATAACAACTCTAATCGCGGCGTTAAGTTCTTATTGCAAAGGGCGTAAAGAGCTTTACGCCCTAACAGCGTCCATAAAATAAAGAAATCGAGCAAAATGGAGACAATAAACATTAAAGACGCATTAAATGGGTCTTTAAACAAGATCAAAAAGAAGAGCTGAAAGCCCTGACAAAATCACGGTTTTGCATAAAAGTGGAGCTCTAGCTGTAAGTGCCTCCTCCTCTCCTGTTTTAAAATGGCGGCTAAGATTGTGAGGTGGGATGGTGAGGTGGTATGGCTTGGTGATATGTTGCAACCTTTAATACACTCACACATGCATATTGTCAGGGATCAGAACACTGAACCCGAGAGTGAGACCACAGAAGTCAATGTTAAAGTCTCTATTAACTTCAGAACAGATCAGACAGGCAGGGGTTGATATCCAGAAAACAGTTGTGACAGATCAGGCAGTTTGAAAATAAGAGTCCAGGCAAAGGGTTGGTACACAAGCAAACAGGTTCAGCAGGGATAATCCAATACGTGTTCGATGTCACAAGTGAACGGTTGATAACACACGGGCAGTCCAAACAAAAGGAGAATCCAAATTAAAAAACCGAATAGCCAAACAGAGGACAAACACAACGGTTCAAATCAGAACAAAAGGGTAAATCCAGAGACGGTGGTCTAAAAGTCAATCAGCAAATACCGCTGGAGAGTATGGTTGGGACACATAACAATCTGGCAACAAAAGACAAACAAAGGGGTTTAAATACACCACTAAATAAGCATAAAAATGAGAAACAGGAGGCATCAATGACAGGAGACAGGAAGGAAGTATATATAGTGGGGAGTGGGGAGGTGGAGTGGGGAGGTGGAGACTCAAAATGGTACACAGTTTAAACAAAAGCATGAAGGTGAATGGAGCAGGAACGAAAATGCTAAAAACAGAAAGCACAGAACCTGACACATATACATGCGTGCCCATGCAATTCTATGGCATCACATTATGCTTATTATATTCCTTCCAGGGAAGACATAATTTTCCACTGCGAATCACTTTACATGTATTATGTAAACCTTTATGTATTGAATGCATGTAATTAAATGTACACACACAGTGAACACTTTTAGAGGCACTAGACATTTTTTTTTTTAAACGTATTAATTCTTCTGCTGCTTTAGCCTATCCACTTAGAAGTTATACACTTAGATGCATTGTGTGTTCAGAGATGCTCTTCTGCATACCACTGTTGTAATGTGTGGTTATTTGCATTACTGTCACCTTCCTGTCAGGTTTGACCAATCTGGCCCTTCTCCTCTGACCTCTCTCATTAACAACATGTTTCTGCCTGCAGAACTTCTGCTAACTGGATGTTTTTTGCCTTCCCATGATTCCACACTGGTATATCAGCACCAAGTGTGGTATACAAACACCCACACAGCCTTATCAAGGTGTATCCATGGAGGAAGTGAGGAAGCCTGTCAGGGAAGGAAAAACAAAAGAAAGATTTCATATTCAAAATGCTTTTTGAAATACTCTTTCTAGACAGGGAGAGTGTAGCGATGGGATACGCTCAAGAAAAAAAATAAGAAGAAAAAATGGATTTTCTCTGAATTCATGCATGTTAAGTTTCTGAATTATTCTGATGTTCAGCTCACTGTAAGGGGCACTGTGGGGATTTAAAAGAGCCCCTGAAATGCAGCTGCTTTAAAGTGACTATGTCAGCTGTATGTACAAACAACATTTCTATTATTGAGTGCTCTGTGCGGTACTCGTTTCTCTGCATAATTCAGACTGCTTATTCAGAATCAGTTCCATCTTTTAGCCTTATGGAGACATAACTCCCAACTGACACCGTTCGGTATGCTCTGCCTTACTCTAATAAGATGCTAGCTGCCACAGCACTCTGTTCAACTCCAAGCATGCTGTGTCAAACCCAAACAGTGCTTTGCTAAACTGAAACAGAGCTGTGTTAAACTCAACCCATGGAAAAAGCTATTTGCACTCTGAATCCTGCATAATTAAAATGTCTTTCAAAAAATAAAAGCAAGATTTCATTGTGTTTTCCATGGCTGTGGCCCCAAACGACCGCATAGACTGGTTATGCCAGCAGCCGGTTCTGAGCACTATGTCAAAGCCAAACTGCTCTGTGTCAAAACCGAACAGTGTCATGCTAAATTCAAACAGCACAGTGCCATGTTAACCTGAAACAGCACTCTGCTAAACTCAAACAATGCTGTGTTAAAATAGAACAGCGCTGTGCTATAGATAACAGTACTGTTTTAAACCCAAATGGGTCTGTGTTAAACTCAAACAGTGCCACCTTAAACAGTGCTGTGTTATACAGTAACAGGACTGTTTTTAACCAAAATAGTGCTGTGTTAAACTCAAACAGTACGGTGTCCAACTCTAACAGTGGTGTGTTAAACTGGAACAGCTTTGTGTCAACTCAAACAGTGCAGTGTTAAACTAGAACAGATCTGCATTATACTGAAACAGTTCAGTTTTAAACTAAAATAGTGCAATGTTAAGCCAAAACAAACTCAAACAGCAAGGTGTTAAACTGAAACAGCGATTCACACACTGGGCCTAATTTACTAAACGTGAGGCAAACGAAATTCACCATAAATCTATCTGAAATGCAAGTTTTCAGATGTCAGTTTTTTCGTAGGAGTCAAACAAACTTCACGAGTGGTCTCAGCTGTTCGTATTGTGCGTGGAAATGAAAGACCACGACTGTAAATTGTGTTTTGTTATTTTATTAATCCATTAATTCATATTTTGAACATATTATATTATATATATATATATATATATATATATAATATATATGTTTTGGCTTTTATACATATATAATATTTATTTTATTTAGAGTGGCTAAATTACTTTAATATGCCAATTGGATATTATAATTATTCATATCACCCTCCTCCAACATTTCCCCAGAGTCACCGCTTCCCTCCCTCCTCTTAAATCCTTCTCCAAACTACCCACTGATTCCGCATCTTCCGTGCTGCTTTCCTCTCTCTCCTCAGCCCTTGACTCTCTCTGTCCTCTTGTCTCCCAGCCTGCTCGATCCTCCCCTCCCAGCCCATGGGTTTCTGACCTTCTACATTCCTCCAGGCCCAGCCTATGTGCAGCTGAGAGGAAGTGGAGGAAATCAAAAGACCCATCGGACCTGTCTTCCCACCAGTCTCTCCTGGCGGAATTCTCCTCTGCTATCACCACTGCCAAAAGAAATTACTTCCAAACAAAAATCCAGAATTCCACTTCTAACCATCGTCAACTGTTCTCCATTTTCTCCTCTCCTCTCCTCTCCTCTCCCCCACTATCTCAGTCCTCGCTCACTGCTGATGACTTTGCGGTATTTTTTGACGAGAAGGTTGCAGATATCCGCAGCACCTTCGCGACCACCACCACGTCTATGCCTGCCTCCCTTTCTGTGTCTGCCCCCTGTTTCTCCTCTTTCTGTCCCCTTACAGATGCTGATGTGTCTCACCTCCTGCTCTCCCACTGCCCTACTACTTGTGCTCTGGACCTCATCCCCTCAAACCTCTTTCAGGCAATCATGCCTGACATCCTCCCATTTGTCACCTCTCTTGTTAACTCCTCTCTGTCCTCTGGCTGCTTTCTCTCATTCAAGAGGGCCTACATCACCCCGCTCCTAAAGAAACCCACTCTAGACCCCTCCTGCATTCAAAACTACCGTCCGGTATCTCTCCTTCCTTTTCTATCCAAATCCATTGAACAAGCCGCCTCCAACCAACTCTCTTCCTTCCTCTCACAGAATAACCTGCTGGACCCCCACCAGTCCGGCTTCAGACCTGGCCACTCGACGGAGACTGCACTCCTCTCTGTCAATGAGTCTCTTCAGGCTGCACGAGCAACCTCTCTCTCCTCTGTCCTGATCCTTCTTGACCTCTCTGCGGCGTTCGATCTGTGGCACAGCCTTAGAGTGAATCAAATCTTATCTCTCTGGCCGGTCCTCCCAGGTGTCCTGGGCTGGAGGAGTGTCAACCCCTCGCCCCCTTGTTACAGGAGTCCCCCAGGGCTCAGTCCTCGGACCCCTCCTCTTCTCCATCTACACGAGATCCCTTGGCCCTGTTGTCTCTGCTCATGGCATCTCCTATCATTGTTATGCCGATGACACCCAACTGTTTCTCTCCTTCCCCCCATCAGGCACACAGGTCTCTACCCGTATCTCCGCCTGCCTGAGAGACATCTTGAGCTGGATGGGCAACCACCATCTAAAGCTCAACCCAGGTAAGACGGAGGTAATCTTCATCCCTGCTTTAACCTCTCCCTTCTCTGATTTCTCCATCTCACTAGGGGATACCACAGTGACCTCATCCCCTAGTGCAAGAAACCTTGGAGTGGTGATGGACAACAGGCTATCCTTCTCCGAGAACATCGCTACGGTGACCCGGGCATGCAGGTTCTTCCTGTACAACATCCGGAGAATCCGACCCTTTCTCACCACCTACTCCACACAGCTCCTTGTACAAGCAATGGTCCTGTCTCGCCTGGACTATTGCAATTCTCTGCTGGCTGGCCTTCCAGCATCTGCCATCAGACCCCTATAACTGATCCAGAATGCTGCAGCCCGTCTGGTATTCAATGTTCCCAGACATTCACATGTCACCCCCCTGCTCTGCAACCTCCACCGGCTGCCTGTTATGGCTCGCATCAAATTTAAAACTTTGGTGCTCGCATACCAGGCAGTTAAAGGATCATCCCTTGTATATATTCAATCCCTTATCAAGACCTATACACCATCAAGACCCCTCCGTTCTGCCACTTCATGCCGTCTGGCGCCTCCCCCTCGCCACACCTGCACTTCACGCTCACGACTGCTGTCTGTCCTGGTCCCACGGTGGTGGAATGACCTCCCGGTGGATGTCAGAACGGCAGAGTCTCTGACCTCCTTCAAGCGCAGTCTGAAGACCCATCTCTTCAGGCTACACCTTTCCCTCCCCAACTCACCACCATTATTAGCCTTAGACTGTAATGGCACTTATGTATAGATATTGTTACTTGTAGGTATTGTTGTTTTTATTGGCTGTTGTATTGTTGTATTCTAGCTGCCAACTGTGGTATGCTAGTTTGAAAGTTGATTGTACTCTTCAAGGGTTCTGATTTTCTGTATGTTTACACTAGGACTCGGAACTGTACTGTCCTCTCAGGTCCTCTTTGCACTTGTCCTTTTGTTTGATTTGCACTTTGGTGTACGTCGCTCTGGATAAGTGCATCTGCTAAATGCCATGTAATGTAATGTAATGTAATATAAAATAACATGTGGCTGATTTGTTTACGGGTTCTGTTTTTTGCCTCTCCTTGTTAATGTCAGAGGTTGAAGTGAACTGTTTTTCCCAGTCAGAAGGTGCTAATTCACTCATTCCAATATGATGTGAATGCAGAATTAGGCTTCATAGCTAAGGCTTTAAATTACATTCACAGCTTTTTTGAAGCATGGCCACATAATCACTTTTTTAAGGTTAGCCCAAGCTGTTTACCAGCTAACAAATTTGGCTGCTTCCAAGTTATTTTGGAATAGGAAAATGTCACCTGTCAGGGAAGGTGGAAACATCCTGGATAGGATTTTGCGGGATTATTTTACTTAATTGCGCTATGAAGACTATGAAGGCTGAATGTTAAACAACAGAGGAGACCCAAACTGAAAATTAACTTGGTACAACGAATGGCTTCGGTAAGTCGGAGTTTTAAATCATCGTGGTATGATAAAGTGGAGTGGCTGGCAGGGAGGTGGCTAACAGGGAGCTTGCTAATGAACCACACATATTTCTGGCAATGTGTGTTATTCAAACCAACTGCTGCAGGAGAAGGCTGCTCAACATTTGCAAGAGATGGCTTTAACGATTTACGTGATTTTGACAGGTCTGTTAAGATCCACGCTAAATCAAAGAAGCATGTCGGTGCAACCGTGCAATTGAGCATGTTGGGAAATGTGCTAATTGAGCATTTGATGAAAGTGCCCGTATCCAATTAGCAAAGCACAATGAAACAGTGTGGAAAAACGGTGAAATTCTCAGGAGGTTGATTGATGCAATTTCGTTCTTGGGTCGTCAGGAGTTGGCATTTAGGGGGTATAACGAGAGTGGAAGCTTGGATAACGGGGAACTACAGAGAACTGACCGAAGTCTATTTTTTGCATGCCAAATAGACTACTGACATTTCTTGTAGAGCTCAGCTGTCTGTAATTCTGCATTACGTTGATGCTGTTGGAATAATACTAAGAACGTTTCATTGGGTTCTTCAATGAGTCATCGGGCAGGGATGCAGCTTCAATTTTTTATTTGGAGATGGCTGGTTACGACTACAGGCAAAAACTTGTTGAACAAACGTACGATGGTGCAGCTGTTATGGCATCCTTTTTAAATGGGCTTCAGGCTAAGGTGAAAGCAGTCTGAGTTTGTTCATTGCTATGCTCTCCGGTTGAATTTGGTTCTGAGTCAAGGTGCAAAATGCATACCACAGGCCAAGACATTTTTTTGGAGGAAAGTGCTTGCTCTAGGCCCCCCCTCAAAAACTACCACAAACTTGTTGGAACTTCTCTAAAATTGTCAGCACCGTGGGAAATAATCATGAAAAACTGATGGAGACCTTTGAGAGCATGCTGGAATCTGAGTGTGTGAGTGAAGAGGACCAATGGGTTCATCAGAACACTGGAAGATTTCGATTTTGTTTTCATGTTGCTGACCTATGAGCAGATTTTGTCTGAGACCGATGTGTTTTTGATGAACAGAAGGCTGCAGATGTTGTCTTCTGCAAATCGAGAATCGATTCTCTTTTGGCCTTTACAACAAAGAAGAAGTCTGAGGTGTCATTCCAAGCCATCTATGCTAAGGCTGCTAGCATGACCAAGGACCCAGACCATCATCCCAGGAAAAGACTGGGATGGGAAGAGCTACAGGGGCTCAGGATTCCAAGCACTACTGCAGGGATGTATACACGGCTGTCATGACCAACTTTATTCAGCACATGACTCAGCATTATGCTAACATGGATAACATGCGCTTCCTTCAGCTGCTCAATCCAGCCAAGTTTGAGGACATGGCAAGAAGCTTCCCCTTTGAGGCATTCCGATGTCTGTTAAAAGGTTATGGGCATTTATTTGATGCAGATAAGCTGAAGGCAGAGTTACAAGTTCTGTACTGAGACAGTGGGCTTCATACCAACAAGGGTAAGCTATGTGCCCAGATTACATTTTTTTTAATCACTGAGCTGGACAAGCCTATGTCTTATTAACGCATGTGCTTTATTGCAACAACTGGAGTAGCCTGGTGTAGAGAGGAGCACTTCATGTCTGAAATGCTTCAGAACTTCAGAACTTGGCAGTACTTGCAATTCAGAGAAAAATAATCAAGTCATTCGAGAAATCTTTGCTGGTACGACCCAAAAAAGCAGGAGGGCATAATTAATTGATAAGGTGAGCAGAAGACTTTGTATTTTTGTTTCTTATTTTGATTTTATAAATATTTTATTGAAAATAATGCAGCTATACCAATCAGCCATAAAATGATCACCCCCCCCCCAGCAGTTTTTTCATGATTACAAATGCTTTTAACTGTGTAAACTTGTCTATCACCACTTAATATTTAATTATATGATATGTGTACTTGTATAAGCAGATAATCATAAGTGAATTGCATTCAAAGGTTTAATTTTTAAACGGTTTGCATTGTTTTGTTATTGAAATACTTTGGTACGTACTGGTGTTCATGATCACGTCTATCTTAAGAATTTTTTATATTAAAAAAAATATTTCATATTTCTACATTTATGGGATCTATTCCTACACCATATGCAGTACCATGTAATTTCTGTGGAGGGAAAAGGGTGAAACTGATCTGAGCTGAGGAATAGATGCCATGCATTTTTAAATATGGTGGGTGGTCTTTATTATTTTTTAAATATGAAATTCTACAGGTCCTTGAGAAACTGTTAAGACGGACGTCATCATGAACACCAAGATATTTAAATAACAAAATGCACCCAAGCCCCTTCCAATGAATAAACAAGATTTCCATTTTCATTTGAATGCAATTCACTTATGATTATCTGCTGAGTACAAATGTCATATAATTCTATGTTTTTATAGGCAAGTTTCTACAGTTTAAAGCATTTTTAATCATTAAGAAATTGGTTAAAGCAGTTGGTTTTAATGTTGTGGCTGACCAGTGTATTTTGAATCCACTGCAGTAGAGTACACAAACAAATCGAAAGACGATTGAACCAAAAGATTTTCCTTTAAGCTAGGTGTCAGGTCAGTGGTGACTAGGGATGGGGATCAAAACCAGGTTCAAAATAGGAACACTGTTCGGACACTATTGATTCTTTTATCGATCCTATGCTTGCCTCATTTCATTTCTGCTATTCCCAAACAGCCAGCGACTCCGGGCAAGATTTGTACCCATTCTGGCCTGAAATCAGCACTGCCCTGAAACCAGCACTGCCCAGCCAGAAATGCCGCAGATCTGGCCCGGAGTCTGGGTTGTTTCATAAAATTCAGTTGCGTTAAATCAGTCTGTGAGCCTAGCAGTTCCTGTAATAATTGTTGTCAGCATAGGTGTAGCTTGTTTGTTTAATTGTCAGTTTGGAATTCTGAATTACATGCAGTAGTCCAGCACCGGAACACAAATGTTATTTTATGTGCTCTTTAGACCACCCAGAAGATAATTCCATAATTATTCCTATGGCAATGGCATATATAGGCTAGGCTATGTCCTCTTAATTATTTTTATTTCTGCTGTTTTCTTCACCTTACTCCACTAGCCTTTGTCTTTTTTCGGAAATAAAAGCCAAATTGGTTCTCAAAATTGTCTTTCCATGAAATATAATTAAAAATAATCAATAAGCAGAATCAATAATGGCATTGAATGAATACTATCTTAACAATCCCCATCCTTAGTGGTAGAGCACAGCGTTTTTAAATGTAAATGGATTACAATTTGCAGCTTTTCATAAAAATGTTATAGGCCTAATCTTATGATTAATTTTCTCTATTCTCCATTTTGTAGTAAAATAGACACATTATCAGGATGATGAGGAAAGAAGTCAGTCAGGAAGGATGATAAAGGAGATGAAAGCATCAGGATTGTTTAGGGAAGAAAAAAGCCAGTTCAGCCCTCCAGATTAGCTTGCAACAGTCTACAGACAAGTTCAGCTCTCCTCTCTCACTCAGTCCAGCTCATCTCCTCTCTCACTCAGTTCAGCTCAGCTCTCCTCTGTCACTTAGTCCAGCTCACCTCCTCTCTCACTCAGTCCAGCTCAGCTCTCCTCTCTCACTTAGTCCAGCTCACCTCCTCTCTCACTCAGTCCAGCTCAGCTCTCCTCTCTCACTCAGTACAGCTCAGCTCTCCTCTCTCACTCAGTCCAGCTCAGCTCTCCTCTCTCACTCAGTCCAGCTCATCTCCTCTCTCAGTACAGCTCAGCTCTCCTCTCTCACTCAGTTCAGCTCATCTCCTCTGTCACTCAGTCCAGCTCAGCTCTCCTCTGTCACTTAGTCCAGCTCACCTCCTCTCTCACTCAGTCCAGCTCATCTCCTCTCTCACTCAGTCCAGCTCAGCTCACCTCCTCTCTCACTCAGTCCAGCTCAGCTCTCCTCTCTCACTCAATCCAGCTCAGCTCTCCTGTGTCACTCCGTCCAGCTAAGCCCTCCTCTCTCACTCGAATTCCAAGTCCAAGTCAGTTGAATGGTAAGTTCTCTCCTTTTTCACATACTGCTTCAAGACAATGCATTTTGAGTGTCTTTCGGCATATTCCTGCTCCTTCAAGATAAGAACTCCCAGAAGAGCAGCTGAGGCCTCTTTTGTCAAGCACTGCAGTCTGAAGTCCATCTCAACCATCTTCTCAACTGGAGCAGTGTCAGTCAAAAGTCCAGTTTAACCAACAATGCCACAGTTATATGCAATATGTGCCCCTCAGTTGTGTTAGTCTTTTACAATATAATTTTGTTTATCCATTGAATATGCATAGGTGATACTGAGATGACAGTCTGTGACACGGGTGCGTGGGGGGTTGGACCCAAAATGCATGGCTCAGAAACAGGGGTGTAATAAAGTCCCGTCAGCTTTATTCAGGGAATGACCAGTGAGCGTAGTCAAAAAACAAGCAATGTTCATACACGTAAAATCCAGCCAAAACCAAAGTACAGTACCGAGGGAGAAGGCACTCGTAATCAGTACACCATGCAAAAAGTCCAGTAGCCAGGAAAGCTGTCAGTGGGGCAGAAGTACAGGCGGATGGTAGGCAGGCTTGGAGTTGAAGGCGGTGCAAGAGTCAAGACCAAAATCCGCGGGGCAAAAGCACAAAAACAGCAGGCAAAGTCGTGGTACAGGCAGGCAATGGTCAACAAAACAGAAGTCAATAATCTTTGGTCATTAAACAGGCTTGGCTCTTAACGGATAGCCAATGGCTTGACAAAAACCGCTAAAGCAGTGCACTGACGAACAGGAGGCAACATGACATGAAACTGAGGTTTATATACAGGTGTAGACGGTTGTAGACAATTAGCTTGAGAGCAGCATGAGAATGGAAATCAGGTGTAGAGGATTGACAAGTTAATGAGGAAATTAGTAATCGTTAGTAATAAACCTATCCTGCCCTAGCGTTAGTAAATTAGCCAATTACATGCACAAGAAACGTAAGGTAAACATGAACACATGGTTAGAATGTTAGTATTACCCAATCTTGATCTAGCATTAGTAGATTGAAACAATTAGGGAAGCATGAGTGAGAGAAAGGGGGAGAGAGAAAAAGCAAGAACGCAAGGTTTGCAGAAAGACATGAAAAAGTGTATGCTAAACAATGAACTGAACCACATAACATGAAACAAACATAAATCATGACATAACAAGTTTGCAACTGTGACATCAATAAACTACATAACGTGACGTGACAAGACTAACAATTAAATCATAACAACAACTAAACATGAAACATAACATGACATGAAAATGAAATGTAACAAGAAATAAAGCATAACAACATGGCGAAACTAGACTAGCATAATACGTGACATGACAATAACTAAACTAAGATAAAAACTAAGCATGAAACATGACGTGACAAACATGAAACGTGACAATCTGACTCTTAATAAATTTGATGTGTACATTGTCATTGTATTCTGTTTTGTGTTGATCCTTTAAGAGAAGGCAGTTCAATTTAATGGCATTAATGTTGTCAATTTAAACCTGTTTAATGGGCTGCCTATATCTGGCAGTGTGATGTGGTCAGTGTTTATCACCTCAAAACGGCCTAGGTCAACAGGTAAAACATGACTAACGGGTCATTCTGGCCAGCAGCCGCCACTGGTGTACTAATATAAGCAGATAATCACAAGTGAATTGCATTCAAAAGTCTAATTTTTAAATGAAAATGGAAGTCTTGTATGCTTATTGGGAGGGGGCGGGGATGTGCAGTTTTGTTATATAAATGTGTGTAAATCTTTACTCACTGTCACACTGATACTAATGACAGTAGTAACACTGCATAAAACAACACTGTCTCATAAGCCAAATCAGAAGATCTAGGGTTGCAGGAGCTAATAATAAGCATATACATACTTATTCATGAGACAGTTTCTGTATTTCAAAACTAGAAGGAATCTTTTTCAGTTTGATTTGGTTTCTCTTTTCAGAATATCCAGATAGTTACCTCTTTATACTTTGATCACTAATTTAATCACTATATAATCACAATATGAAACAGTTTCATTTTAGACTAGTTATTATATGTATCTCTAATTGATATCTAATTGAATCCTATTATTGCATGAACTGAACTAGTATTCCTATTTTATTCTATTATTAAGTTTGGTGTGAATAGGTTATTCAAAACTCAAACATACACCTTCAGTAGTATGAATTCACCTTTTAACCAAAAATAAATCTTACCTTACCACTAAACAGTTCAAACAATTCAGTATACACTAAATAATAACTTTCAGTTTCTTTTCTTAATTAACAATTTCTCAGTTCCTTTCAATAACTCACTAGATTTCCAATGGAAAATCTCATCGCACATGCATTGCTGAATGTTCTTCTTGTGGGAGGCTCGCCATCTTGTATTCTTTGGTGAAACGTGGTCGTTTAATCCACACAATGAACTCAATCAATTAAATCATATTTTAAACGTGCGTTATAATTAGTTTGTTCACTCTTCAGATTCACTGCAGAGGGTTAGTTGGTTGGTTAACTTCTTTTTGTAGCTAGATTCGTTTATTATGACAAATATCAAAGTTCAGTTTTTCTTTCTAGGTTATTTCTGTTACCAACCAGTAAAACAGGTAGTTATACTGTATATTTTGGTTATAATTTGTTTCTGTTTCGTACTTATCTGTAATCCTTAATCATCTTTTGTTGCAGCTCGCATGAACACTTCTGGGGTACAGCTAACTCATATTCTTCTTGTTTGTTTTTCTTTAGCTATCGGAGGTGTGTTCTATTCTATAATGACTTCTTTTCTCCACAGGGTGAAGCTCTACCATGGCATATGACCCAAATTGGTGATTTTGCTTCAGCAATCATATTTTGTTGTCTGACATGATTATTTTAAAAATGATTATCTTTATTTACATTTATTTATTTTTAATCATTTTGACATGTTATTAGATATTTCGATAAAATCTAATCAGTTAGTAATCTTTGCAGTTCTACAGGTTAGGAGCACTTGTTAAGATAGATGTGATAATGAACACCAGTATGCACCAAAAAATGACAAAACAAAACTAGTTTATGCTGGTGGTTTTAATGTTCTGGCTGATTGGTGTATGCTGTACTTCCATTAACCGAACTTCAATCTCTGCTTCAGAGAAGCTTTTTTCTTTTTTTGACTATCTCTTTAAAATGCCGAAATTCCGTATACGGTGTTTTAGGTGCGTCAATTTATGCTAATCACAAATTTTGCGCAGGCGTGTTTGATTCAGGACCACTTGGTATTTATGAACATACACACGTGGAGATGAAAAAAAGCTGTGTCTACGCTTCTTTCATGAATCTGGCGAAAGCTGTTAGTTCGTTTCCGATCACACATACATATTTCCGAAAATATTGATAAATGAGGCCCACTGAGTTTACAGTGAAAAGTCACACAGAACTGCCCCCCCCCCCCCCCCCCCTTGGTTCTGCTAGCACGTAACGGCCAGGGTGTGTCGGAGTGTCCCAGTGCAAGACACCTAAGCCCCAATTGCTCCTCACAAGTTGGTTGGTGCCCTGCATGGCAGCCAATAACCGTTCATGTGAGTGTGTGTGTGAAAGGGTGCATGAGTAGTTACCACTTACACAATTTCGCATCTGAAGTGTTTCATCGCGAAATGTATCCCAGCAAGTAAGCGCTGATAACCTAATGGTAGTGCCATCTGTCAGTTTGCCAGCCATTTTGCGAATCAGCACTATGATGGGCTGGCAAGAGTATTCACCAATGGGTTTGCCTTCTTTTAACCTTCTTTGACCTAATCTGAAGTCCCACGTCTCATCTTTCCACAGACTGCAGAGGCAATCTGGGGAAAAAAATGTTTGTGGATCTATAGCTCTGCAGATGTGGGACACTGTCTGTGGCCTGGTGGGTTTATCAGGTTTATCTTTTTTTTTCTTTGTATGTGTTCATGTGACTAACTATTTGGGTTCCGTAATTCAGTTCACCAGCTTTTTTTCTCCCTCTTTTAAATCAGGTAGAAGTATTTGTCTGGCTCAAGAACCCAGATTCAACAGTGTTTGCAACCACAGAAAAAACATTTAACACAGAATTCAGTTTGGTACAGCTGTCATATTGAGCCATATAAATCAACATAAACGGAAGACACTGCAAAAGTTCAAGGATAGATTTGCCCCTTGGTTGAAGATACATCCTTTCATCTTGCCCTCAGATTTTCCAGAGCGATTATAAAAAAATACTTGCTCTTTTAACCTTCATATTATGTTGAGATTGTATGACCGCTTTTATGTTTGGGGTCAAATTGACCCCAACAGTTTGAAGTGACACAAAAATCTTTGTGTGTCGCCATCTTATTGTTAGAAATTACAAGCCATTTATCCATAAATACTTGAGCCTGAGGTGAGTAAAGGTTTCACACCTGTGCAGGGAAGTGCCACCCGACGCATTGACATAAAAATAAAACTGTTGTTTATTTTCTTATTTTATCATCTACAGAGGGTAAAGCTAACCCCACACAACACCTCTGTATGCAATGTTTGTACAGACTTTTGAAAACATAGCATTATCTTTACTGTTTGCTAAATTAGAAAATTTGAAAAATCACACAGTATCAAGATTTAAAATGGCTATCTGGTATTTAAGGGATGTCAAACGCTGAATAGGGTCAAATATACCCCAAACATAATAGGAAGGCTAATCATCATGGGATTTTTGTCAAAATATAAGGAAGTGTTCCGGTTCCTTACAATGTGGCACAACAAGTGAGCCTCTTTGTGTATCTTGAATCCACACAAAGCCACATGAAAACTCCGCCGATAACACCGGACACAAAGCTTGTGAAGTGTCTTTGTGTGTCTCAACAAAAAATGGTGTACCAATACAATTCAATGAAACTTCAGTTGATTCCTTTGAAAGCTTGCGGCTTGTAGCTAATCCTCGTTTTGTTCCACGGATGCCTTTTGACCAGCCACTGACCGACACGTGGATCTAAAGGTGACTCATGGTCCCATTAATCAGTGGCTATAATTAAGTCATTAAAGGTCTGAGATGCTACAAAAGAACTTAAACTCAAACAAATTGACCTCAAATGGCTGGCCTGTGGCACTAAGAAACCAAATGCTTTGAATTATTAGGGCCTACCGGACCTATGTACGGCTCTGAGATTCGAGTGTTAGAATCACCAAAAGATACAATGAAAGGCAAATGAGGACTTTATAAAAGTAATGTGATGTGTTTAACCAGCTGTACTGCAGGACATTAAAATAACAACTGATATAGAGACAAACTGTTGATTTAGCGCAGAAAAGATCAAACAGCAGGCTGTAATCCCGGTATAGTGGCCACCACTGTGACAACTAAAACACACTGCAGGCTGCTCCAGCATATAAGTATAGTAGTCGCCTAAGCTTTGCAGACGGTTCAGTTCTGCGTCATATCGCGTTCCTACATATAAACAAATTCCCAACAATGTGTTTTTTCTTGTGACTGTCACCAAAAGATATTGAGACAATAATATGAACTGACTTTGTATTTATTTATTGTTGAATACATACGGCGAATATTCCACTTTGAAAAGATGCCAATTCTTTCTGTTCCATTTTAAGAGGTTGTATGCTGTTAACAAACCCTTTTTCTTAGTGCAGTAGCATAAACTGCAATCACGTTTATGTACACTGCTCGCCTGTGCATCTGTGTCTGCATATCGCATTTTGTTACAGTGACCTAGTTTGTATGCCCAACAAGCAATAGTGAAGATAAGATACTTGACACATAATGAAAAAAAATTGTTTTGACTCACCAAATCGTTTGCCAATCACAAGACCTATCTTGAGCCAGTCCAGACCTGTACGATTTCTTTCGAAAGCGCACATTCCGGCCCAGAACCGGCCATCTTGCAACCATATCCACAACACTATGCAACACAGCTTGTCTAACGAAATAAAACCTTTCTAACATATTTCACTCCCCGTCCCCCGGTTGCATCAAGCTTACACAGAACTGTCGATTTTGATGTCATGGTGGATGTTCAGCAAGTCCATTAAATTGTCAGTCATTGTCCTCCATAAGTTGGTGTACGTCTGCAAATGATGCAAACTGCTGAACAAGCATTCCACAGAGATGGTACACACCGGCATTGTTAGAAGTATCTTCAGTACAGAGTATATTTGGGTGGAAGTTGGCTGAGCCGCTGTACGGTTGAACACATGCAGCGCTAGCTCAGACTGCTGACAGACACCCCTCTATCTTCCTCCTTTACAGGACTGATCAAAATCAACTGCTCATTGTTTTTCTCGTTATTTTCATCATGATTCAAAGAGTCTTTGTTCTGTCTTAGTTACTGCTGAAAATGAAGAGTCGCTCATTCAGTACCAACCATTGTCTCTCGTACTTTTTCAGTGCAGCTTTTTCAGTAACTATTTGCATTGGAGTTATTATTTATTCCAATGAAAACAATGAATATTATTCTTTTGTAAAGGCTTAATGGCAGATGACAATCAGCAGACACTTCAAGTTCAAGCCGTATGCCTTTCTGCAGCTTTTGCTGCAGGCCCCACTGTGTAGAACTAGGCATCTAACTCATAAAAACGTGTGATTTTTGAAAGATGGAAAATTGACCAGGTGATTCATGCAAGGATTTATAATGCAGAATGTAATGCAATGTATAATGTGCCTGCTCAGCAGTGAACCATGAATCATTTGGATTCTTGTCCCTCGTTGTCCAATAAGGAACATGAGTCCTTTTGATTCAGATCGAACATAACACTGAATTTCTATGCAGGGCTCATGAAAATAAGGACACATGAGGAGAGGAGATTTTGCTGCATTTTATTTTCATTTTAATTAAATCATTTATTAATTAATTAATTTTTATATTTTGCTCCGTTTTAAACAAACTATAAAGGGTACTGCATTGAAAAGAAACTGTATAAACCCATTTAAGATAAAAGGCAAAAAGCAAGCAGCACTGGTCAGTATGTCCTAGGTTAGCCATTACATCTGTTGTGTGAAAAATGGGTCTTAAAAACGTTTTAGCATTACTGTTTAATTTCCCCAAGGTAATGGAAACTAGAGTTTATTTATTGAATTGCAGAGTGTTACTTGGATGTGTTTGTTGGTGTTAATGTGGTGTTAACCATGGTGTTAACCATGTTTATTCAGGATTAAGGGCGGCCTGCAGTGTAGTGGTTAAGGTACATGACTGGGACCCACAAGGTCAGCGGCTCGAACCATACAGCTGTTGGGCCCTTGACCCTGTATTGCTCCAGGGGAGGATTGTCTCCTGCTTAGTCAAATCAACTGTAAGTCACTTTGGATAAAACCATCAGCTAAATGACGTATAATGTGATGAGTTTGTCTCACCAAGGGTCTCCTTTGTTTTTTGTATGAGAGGGGTTTATTCTGCTTTATAACAAATTATAACAAATTAATAAAAATTTTTTCAATAATAACACGATTCCATTTTGTTTCCAATTAATTCACAATGACAAAATAACCACCATATGCACTCCAGCACTGGAACAATTTTAGAAAATGAACTATCGTGAATTTCCCAAAATAAATATATTTAAAATGTACATTCATATAATGTCACTTCCATTTAGCAAAACTAGAATTGTAACAAGTGTGAAATAAAAAAAGAAAATGTTTGTACCAACTTCCCTTGAAACAATGAAGCTATTGCCTCTGGCATTTTGATTGGACAACCCCCAGAGTTCAGAATTGTGATTAACTTTTGACAGGCATTCCCCAAGCCGGGCTGTTGTTACTCCAGTAATTTTCCACGCTGGATTGTGGAGAGACGCACTCCGTGGTGTACTCTCCTCCATACGGCTGGAGTTTATGAACAGTGAGTTTAGCTTATTACCATGCTGCATTAATTATTAATCTGCTTTGAAGACTACATCATTCAGGGCAAAACCATAGAGTGCTTATAGTTTAACACTTTTTTTTTATCATGACATAGTTATATAACCGGACGTTTGTCTCCGATTCATTGATTTGCTCTGGGGTACAAACGGAGACATAGAATCTGGGACTTAGACCCTCGTACCTGGAGTGCTGTGCATTGCGGAATACGTGGAAGGTAATTATTTTTTGATCAAGCATAGGATAAATTTTGCCGCGTACCGCCCTCTTTGAATAATATCAATGTCTTCCAGCAAATTTTCACACTCTCCCAGCTTTGAGTTTGATAATGAGCTAATTAGTACTCTTGTTTCCCGATGTTTGTTCTTGAGTCTGAATCCTTAGGAATGAATCCTTAGGAGCTGGAAACAGACATTATCTCTGCAGAATTTGTGCCATAGATCAGCACAGATTCACCTTGCTTTGTGTCCTCTTCATGCAAATATGTGACAAAAAATGCTGATTGGCGTTTTAAAAGACGGGAAAGAATGACAAATTAAAAAATCTGTAAACAAAATATGCATGTTTGACATAGATTGACAAAACTTCACTTTACTACTGCATTTGACCCATCCTGGTTACTTATGGCAGTGGGGACCAACCCCAGTTCTGAGGCCAGTGGGCAATGTCAGGAGTGGTCCAAACCTAACGTGCCCATCTTTCAGTGTTGGAGGACACTGAGGTACCAGGAGTAACCCCAAACAAACACGGGGAGAACATGCAAACACCACACAATGAGGATCTGGCTCACTGAAAACCTCCATCTTGCGAGGTAACAGTGCTAACCACTACACCACCGTGGCACCCAAAGAATGCAGCGCACTGTCTACTGCAGTTTTAGTACAGAAAACTGGAACGTGGGGCTGAGTGCACCACTGACTGACTGGATTCTGACTGTAGTGTGATAATGTGCCAATTGAGACCTTTCCTTTTCAAATACTCTTTTTTAGACTATAAAAACACATTTATATTGCTCCACTATGTGTCCACTAAAATGCTCTTTATCGTTTGGATTTTTATTTCTGTGTAAATGGTAATAGTTGTGTAATGAGACTATAAGGGAATTGAATGAAACTATGAACAAATCCCAACCTTCTGAGGCCCACGGCTATAGTCAGCATTGGACAAGAATGTTTTTTGAAAAATCTCAGTTCAACATTTTTCCAGTTTGCTTTTCGACTGTCTATGTACAACTAAGCATAGTATATATCAAGGCTCAGCCCTGTTCCTAGACATCATCATGTAGGTTTTCAATCTAACAAAACACACCTCATTCAACAGCTAGAGCTCTCATTGAGCTGCTTATCAGTAGAATCAGTTGTGCCAAATTAGGGTCAAAAATAAAACGTGCAAGACAATAGAT
This sequence comes from Conger conger, assembly GCF_963514075.1. Lineage (NCBI taxonomy): Eukaryota > Metazoa > Chordata > Actinopteri > Anguilliformes > Congridae > Conger > Conger conger. The sequence continues at coordinate 44,118,136 of NC_083772.1, read as the reverse complement.
CTCCAGGAACAGCAGTGGGCAGCCCCGTTATAGATTGCTGCACTAAAATGTAAGTATCAAATTAAAATGTCATACCCATTAACATATGAATGAACAATAACTAAATAAAAGTATATTGTCCGTATGTGGATCCTGAATATGTAATTATAATCATTTTCCTTTCTGGTGCTTGGATGATATCCTTCTCCTAACCTCCTCCAGCTCTCTATTGGGTTTGTGGTCTCGCAGCTGGGTATTAAATTGTCAAATGCACTCCCTGTGTAAGCTCTCCGCCACACTGGCAGCAGCAGGATTCCCCCTGTGTTTTGCAGCGGAGTCCCGCTTCCTGAGTGTAAAATCCCCGCAAAGTCAACCCAAGTAACTGCCAAGGGACCCGATTTAAGCCTTTATGTGTGACAGCCACACTCGTTATAGCCGAGGAGCCTTCACAAACCCACATCAGGAAGCGCTGCATGCAGTTCCTCCTGCACCCACTCACACACACACACACACACACACACACACACACACACACCACACTTTCAACTTTTACATTATTCTATTTGTGCCCGGATCCCCCGCCAATATTAATGATCTAACCGACGGCATAACCGCTGTGACAAAAGGACTTGCCCCCGCTGCTATCTGTCCACAATTTCTTTTTTTTACTCGCATGTCAGCACTTAATCAGATAGATCTCACTTCCAGAAAGTTCCAAGAACAAAGATATGTCGATTAGGATATAACACCCTGAGATCTGGAGAGTGGATTCGGAGGAATCCTGCTCTGAGAATGTTCTGTGCTGCAGCAGGGGATACCTGGGCGTGAGTTCCCTGCTGCGTGACAAAGCCTACCCATAATCCCGCAGGTGAAAACATCCCACCCCGAAGGAGGATGCCCTGGCTGGTGACTGCATACTTTAGTCCAGAATATTCCACATTCAGACCTTCATCAGACCTTTTGCCCTCTTGCCTCGAGGAGCTTGCTTCTCTCGTCGGCTTGCCGTGGAGCCCACGTTTAATGAACCAGACTTCTTTTAGCGCCTACACGCTGATATTATTCAACACTGAAACATATAACAGCCGCAATACTCAGTGAATAATTGCACAGTATGCAAAGTCAGACACGTTTTAATTTGAAGAAAACATTGCATTTCTGAGCTAGAAATATGTTCTTAATTGAGTCACAAAAAGAACAAATATTTTAAAATAAACTCCACTTATTTCACACCATCATTCCAGCTAGCCAAATAATGTAAAATAAAATAAGGTGTAAGGCTAATTCCTATTCACAATGTAACTAGATAGGTTGGGGCTGGTTAAAAAAAAAAAATAGCATTGTTCAAGTGTTCAGATAATGTTTTATTCTCCTCTACTGTTCCTATACTGTTAGGACCCAGCTTCAGCACAATGCAGGAATTCAACAAACTATTTACTAGAGAAAAATAAAAGTTGTTTGAATGTCAAGCCAGCCCAGGGGTGAATATCACTGAAAAAAAAACAAGTTTGCAGTACAGCAACCTTCAACACAGTGGTCATATGGCCTGTCTGCCTGTCTTAAATACCCTAGGAGGCCTTGACACACATATCCATTTTATCTGTGAGGTCCTGTCTCTTTCTTCCAGGATGACATAGGTTTTGTTCATCAACATCACATGTGTAATTATGCATACAGAACAAACCTGAACCCATTAGTACCTTATATGCTTCCTGGGAAGAAACATTTTCAAACCCTGGGGGGTGGCTCCAGGTTCCAGACAAACACGCTACTATTTTCAGACTCAGACAGAGGCCTCCACAGCGCATCACCAGGCCTACGGACACACCTAGTTTACCTCGCGGTAACTTAAACTGGTGAACGCAAATCGCTACATCACCTCACCACTAGAAACTGCAGCAAACAAACTTTTACACACAGAAAAAGGGCCAGCGGACATCTTTTAACCGACCAAACAGACCGGATGACATTGCAGAGCACACGGGAACATCCAAGCTTTGTGCATCTGCCCAAGACAACGATTCACAGCAACTCGCCACTTCTACAAGGACAGCAGCTCAGCATTCCTGGAGCCAGCAATGCGAGTGGACTCAATAAAACTAAACAAACATTCCAGGCATAGCCAGTGTTTAGCTTAGTTTGAACTGAAATTGTGAATTGTGAATAGATTCACCGTCTTACACATATGTATAGAGTTAAACTATGCAAGTAGTCTCTCTCTTTCCACTGCTAACACTTTAACACCCCCACTTTTACCTTTCCTTTGTTCAAGGGACCCACACACACACATACACACACACACCTTATACTAACTTCCCGTTAGCTCATCACCACATTTATGTGTTTGCACGTCTGTTTAATACATTTATTTTATTAAACCCGGTGTCTGTTTTGGTGTCACATACACATGAGAGCCGAGTCAAATCAGTCTTTCAAAGAACTTCCAACCTTCAGGTTATCTGTATGTTCAATCATTGATATTGATTATTTTGATTATTAATTAAAATACAGTCATTTTATGAGACTGATTACTTTTTGCAGTTATACTGCTACATAACATTAATTGGCGCAATACATGAAGATTATTAGTAGAAACGTTGTATGTATCAATTCTTGCAATCGACACATAAAGTGTAGGGGCGGATCCCACACAATTCGAGCACCCCGTGCAAGGACTGAGATGTATACGTTTCAGGTAGTCATCCTCACTATTTCGTTGAGCGTAACACCCCTATGTTATGTTGCAGCCTGTGGACCCTACAGCACATATGATACAAAGGATGGAAACACTGTTGGAGCATATTCATTTACATGGACTGCAATTCTATGAAGTCAGTTTTCACAGAGCAGAGGAAGGGTGCTGGCGACATTATCTGCTGGAACAAGTTAGATCACAGTCCACACACACTGCAAAAAGAAGCCTAACAAATGTTTACTTAAAACCTTTTTAAAAATCTCTCTGAAATAGAAAATATTAGCTTGCTATAAGTTGAAATGAAATGTTACCACGTTGGCTGATCTTGAAATTAATCAAAATGTCTCACTGCCGATACCTTAATAAAATTTTAAGTTAAATATAAGACCAAAATACCTGCTGAGCTGAAGTTTCTTTGGTTTTTGCAGTGTGAACACTGTGTGCGTGAGATGATTTTTCTATTTGGCCATGGAATCATGGAATGAGCAAATTCAATTTATACCTTACTGTGGATTCTTGTTACATTTGGTGCTGCTGCCTCTCGAGAATCTCTATGGTTGTTACAATAAAAAAAAAACCAACGCAATGCGGTTAGCAAGTAACACGGTGGTTGCCAAGGGATGTGTCAAAAAGCCAGCTAGCTATGCAAGGTATTTTTGTACTATTTCAAATAGTTATGTAATTACGTGCACAAATCCAATATAGGTCAGTGTGCACTGTATATAGGGTAAATCTGTTTACTCATCACAAGAAATCGGCAGTTTAACATTTTGCTGCTGACAGAAATATATGCATTGAAATGGACCGCCAGGCTTTGAACTATTGAAGGCTTTTGAAGTCTACATGAACCACATGAACCACATGAATGCCTTGACCCTCCATGAACTTTCTTTCTATGGCTCTATGGCTCAACGAGTAAACAAAAAACCAGAAACTAACATTTTTTTTCTGGTTACCAGATATGTCACTGCAACAGGAAAAATATAAAAACACCTAGTTTTCTTTTTGTTTCATCTCGTGTTTAAAAAAGGAAAAAAATAAAAAGTTTTAATAAAGAGGGTTTTAACCTCTTTATTACACAAATGAAGGCTTTTCTCCTGAAGAACGAACTACTGACTTCTTAAAATCAATAACAATCAGAATTTAACTTTGATAGGTTATTTTACGAAGAAAATAACAACAGAATCTACTTTTGTAATCTTGTAAAAAATGTTTTTTTTTGTTCAGATTTTAGTTTCTGTTTAAAGAAGGGTCATAAAAACGTCTAACTGCGGAGAAGAGAGGAAGGGACAGGTGCCAGTATATCTGCAAGAGAAAATTGATCTATTGGGTGATTTATTCAACTCAGCCCAATAAAACCCCAGTAAGTATAGTTGCACCATAGAGGATCTTTCACAAATCACAACAAGCCTTTCATATGAGCCTTTCATTATTGATCTTCTTCAAATAAATAATGCTGCTGAGTGAGATGGGGTGAAGGTTTCCAAACAGCGTTGTATAAATCTCTGTTATGGAATGTTAAGTTTGAAAAGAAATTTTCAACCTGACATTCCATTCCGATAGGAACATTAATCATAGCGGCTTTAGAGAGCGGCATGATTTTAAACCTCGGAATTGTCATGCTTGTGATAATTTTTTGCTTGTTTAAGAAAATACCTATTGTACTATTTAGATTGCCACTGGCTTGATGGGAAATAAATATACCGATAGCTGTGTGTTGAGAAACAGTTTAAAAATTGCTTTGGATGTGCGGGAAATTTCCATAAGTAAGCCGACACAATCCCGACAGATACTCTGTATCTGAATAATATATCTGCCATGCTGTTCGTGATATAAAAAATATATATGATATTCAAAAATGTGTTGTGGCTTTTAAAGCTGAGAGGTCAGTTCGAAATTCACCGCTCACAACATTCACACCCTTTTCAATGTGCAGCTTTTAACAATAATATGTGAGGTCAGAAGTGTCATAGAAATCAGCAGCTAAATTAATTCTGATGGACTGTGTCAATATTTTGTAAGGGTGGATAATGAAGCCAGAAGTCATACTTGGTGCAGAAATGTTTATGTGTGTGTTTGCTGAGAGCTGTTGCATCGTTAGTTCATGCACAAAAAAAACTAACAAAAGGTCTAGAGTTGATTCTAGGTGTGGAGTTTGGAGTCTCACTGTCGTCTCTAAACATGAGGACGAAATAAGCAGGCCAGTAAAGCCGGCCATCGTGAGGCAGAAGATAGGCGAAGGACAACCATAAACAGAAGATTGCATCAGCCAGCATGACCTCAGCGGGTTCACCTCAAGATGAAAATCTCTGGTAAGCTTCAATGGCCAGGCTAGAAAAGCACATAATAACTGTTGAGATCTGGAACAAACTCTCATGTACAGATGAGATGTGTATTAACCTGGATCAAAATGATGGAAAGAGGGGAAATAAATGTGGAGAAATTAAGGAATTGCTTGTCACCCAGAGACCCCCTTCCCCTGGTTAATCTGTGAAACATGGTGGTATGTTTGTCATGGCTTGGGCGTGTACAGTATAGCTGTCGCTGGAGCTGGCTCACCAGTTGATCACCGCTGATTGCAATAGAAGGATACATTCTGAAGTGTACGGAAGCCTCTTATTTGCTCAGATCCAACTGAATCCCAGACAGCTGATTGGCTGGCACTACGCCTTGCATCGGGACTGCAGTAGGAAGCAGAAACTGAAGGAGAAGGTTACTGTAAGTGCATTAAGAATAAGAAAAGAAGCATTTATCAGACTAAGGATATTGCTGATGCCTTAAATTGTAGCAATTTTTTACAAGAGGGGACATTACTAACAGGCCAGAAGGTATCTTCAGTACTCAGAATGTCTTAGCAGATATTGAAACAAGAGACATTACATAACATTATTGGCATTTGGTAGACGCTCTTATCCAGAACGACGTACAGTTGATTAGCCAGAGACAATCCTCCCCTAGAGCAATGCAGGGTTAAGGGCCTTGCTCAAGGGCCCAACGGCTGTGCGGATCTTATTGTGGCTACACCGGGATTCAAAGCAGCGACCTTGCCTGTCCTGGTAATTTACCTTAACGACTACGCTACAGGCCTTAATCACTACACTACAGGCCTTAACCACTACGCTACAGGCCGCCCTTATTGTGGCTCAAACAGGGCTTTAGCCACCAAACTGTCATGTTTTATGCTTGTCACGTCATGTTTCAGGTTTTGTTATTGTCTTGATTATTTTATTGTCATGTCACGTATTATGTTAGTCTAGTCTAAAAACCACGTTTTTATGTTTTATTTCTTGTTACGTTTCATTTTCATGCCATGTTACATTTCATGTTTAGTTGTTACGATTGAATTGTTAGTCTTAACCTTATACAGTCTATTCGTGTCACAGTTCACAAACTCGTTGTGTCACGATTTTTTGTTTGTTTCATGTTATGTTGTTCCGTTCATTGATTAACCTACACTTTTTTTGTGTCTTTCTGCAAACCTTGCATTCATGCCTTCTCTCTCCCTTTCTGTTGCTCCCACTTCCCTAATGGTTTCATTTTCCCATATCTACTTACTAATCTACTAATGTTAGATCAGGATTGGGTAATACTAACATTCTAACCATGTGTTCATGTTTACCTTACGTTTCTTGTGCATGTCATTTACTAATTTACTAATGCTAGGGCAGGATAGGTTTATTACTAACGATTACTAATTATCTTGTTAACTTGTCAATCCTCCACACCTGATTTCCATTCTCATTCTGCTCTCAAGCTAATCGTCTGCACCTGTCTACACCTGCATATAGGCTCAGTGTTCATGCCATGTCTTTGCAAAATTGCTGCTCCCTGTTTGTCAGTGCACTCTTGAGCGGGTTTCCAAGCCATTGTCTACCCATTAAGATCCAAGCCTGTTTATTGACCATTGTTATTGACTTGTGTTTTGTTGACCATTGCCTGCCTGTACCAAAAACTCTAGCCTGCTGTCTTTGTGCTTTTGCCCTGTGGTGCAGACTTCAGTCTTGACGCTTGCACCGCCTTCGACCCCGAGCCTGCCTGCCGTCCGTCTGCACTACTGCCCTGCTGACAGCTTTCCTGGTTACTGGGCTTTTTGCATGGTGTATCGATTTTGAGACTGCCTTCTCCCTCGGTACTGTACTTTGGATTTGGCTCGATTTTATGTGTATGAACTTTGCTTGTTTTTCGACTACTCTCACTGGACATTCCCTGAATAAAGCTCTGATGGGACTTTATTACATCTCTATTGTCTGAGTCATGCATTTTGTGTCCAACCCCCCACGCACCCGTCTCACAAACTTCTGGGTTCCAGTCATGTACCATAGCCACTAAGCTTCAGGCAGCCCCTAAGTACTAGATAAATTACATGAACAAAAAACACAAATAAGGCAACCAGTCCTGATGGCATACACACAAGGGCCCTCAAAGAGTTATCTGTAAACGCACAGGTTAGTAGCATTGGTAAATGGAGTAGAGCAAGAGACTGGAAATGAGTGACAGACAAAGCTAAGTAACTCTAGCTTCTGCAGATTATTGTTTCAACCTTTTTTTGCTGAGGTGGCAAGCTTACTGTATGTGAGACCGATAGCTGTAAAGAGGGGCAGTAGAATAACTTTAAATCTTATGAGTGGCGGACATATCGGCGGTGCGGCAGGGGCAGTGGCACAGGGGCCCGTGGTTTAGGAGGGCCCATGTGACTCTCTGTCATATCAGTACGTCCATTTTTATATTTTTACCGCTCACCAGAAAATAACATGAAGACTGTGTTTGTGTAACGCCCGTAGCCAGAAACCAAAACGCAGACCACAGTATTCCAAAAAAAGTTGTCATTATTCAGTCCAAGGATCAAAGGCAGGTAATCAGAGTAACAAAAACAGTCCACAGGTCAAAATCCAGGAGATGAGAATGGCAGAGGTCCAGAGGAGTAGGCACAGGGAGAGTGGTAAACAAAGCGAAGACCACAACCGAAGGGAACAGGCAAACTCAAACTCAGGGTGTCTCAGGAATCAAAAATATAACAGGCTTATAAGTAATCGGCACTGAAATAATGATCAACGTTCTGACAACTGTGAATACTCAGACTGAGGTTTAAATACACAGAGGGATAAGACAAACTAGGCGGGGGCATGGGAGTGAGGATGATCTAACAAATAGACATCAGGTGAGAAACTTGAAAGGGCAATAATACAATAACGAGTGAGGAACTACGTATTGCATTTATCATGACTGGTGGGAACTTATTTATAGAATTAAAAACTTACAAACTGAATTATCCAACCGTATATAACATTTTTGCTAAATGGGTACAAGAACATGGCATCTGAGATTGTGGTATCACACCTCATCCCGCTACGCCACTTCTTTGGCATGTCATGTTTTATTTACATTATCTTAATATCTTTGTCAAGGTGCCTTAAATGACTTTGCACATTACTGGTATAATTCGCTATTTTCTCTCATTGGCTGCCTTTTTCAATAAAAGCGCACCAATCAGCAAAAAGCACCAACACAAAAACAACTTTAGCTATGGCGGAGAAAAAAAGAAAGAAATAAGCGGTCCCACAGCTTCACAGCAAACAAAATGGAGATATTGTTAGAGAAGGTGGTGCTGAATAATTAAACAATAATTTCCAGTTTTAGGACTACGGTGTCCAACAAAAAGGAAAGAAATAAGCGGTCCCACAGCTTCACAGCAAACAAAATGGAGATATTGTTAGAGAAGGTGGTGCTGAATAATAAAACAATAATTTCCAAGTTTTAGGACTACGGTGTCCAACAAAACAAAGAAAGAACTATGGTTAAACATTGCTCCAGCCTACAGAGAAGAGTGGGAAATTGTCATTTTATAAATGTAATTTAAAAGGCAATACAATTACAATAAATTGCAACATGCATCCATCGTAATCATATAATTTTATTATTTGCATGAAAACAGTCCCATTAATGTGGTATTTTAGTAACCTTTTTATTAACTAGGAGCAACAGCTGATTTCAGCGGCTTGCAGTCGGAACAGTGGTGGCCACTAGCAGAGTTAACTGACAAAATTCATAAGGTATAGCTAAGAGTGGTCCAGACCAACCTTACGAAATTACCACTTACTTAGCTAAGAACGTTTCGGGAAACAGGCTGAAACATCAATGTAGAGCTTAAAGGTACAATAGTTAAGATTTTTTCGTTAAAATATTGTTACAAGACCATTGTAAATCCCTTCCTATCATTGAAAAAGGCTCACTGACATGTTGACTCGCCCTCTACCTGTGTTTATAGTCCTTAAATTCGGGTTTCTAAATATGCAGTTGATGGGCCGGCACTCTGTACCAAAACATCCATAGCTGTACAATAATTCAAGCTCATTGGTTCCCAGTGTTTCAACATCAGTGCGTTCACAGGGGAGGGATAAACAGTGTTGTGGTTTGAGCGTATTTGTTGCCGCAATTCCTCTCTTGAGCGTTAGAAGGCCGAAATTACCTATTGTACCTTCAAGGTTGTTAGTAAATCTAAGTTTTACCAGGAACCAGTAAGATGACCGTTGTCACAGGAAGAAGCAGATCCGATGTTCGTCATTAGAAAACAGGAAAGTTTATTACAATCAGGAAAATGTTCCAAAGAGCAATGGTGTTTGGGATGTTTTAAAGGATTACATTTGCATATATTCAAATATGTCTACAAATCCAAGTGTAACCTCTGATCGGTGATAAGGAATTGCGCCTATCCCAAGCACCTCGGATTGGGCCATTCAAATCCTTAATGGTTGTGAGGCCTTGCCCCGCTCCCCCCTGGAGTCCAGTGGAAAATCCCCAGAGGGGGAACCTTGAAACTGATAGCGGTCATTATCATATGTGAAGTGGTCCAATACACAAATTCGTCTGTCTCCCAACAAGGTATAATTACAAATGAGGCAGCATTAAGAAGGCTTTGGGAAAGGAATAGGTAGGAAAAGTACCTAAACTGGTTGGCTTTTTGAAAAAATAATCGCTCAACTGCTGTTCCCAGAAGCAGTTGCCCATCGCAATCATTGCACCCAATGGCGGCGAAACCTTGCAGATAGGATAACAAGCTAGATAAAACGTTAGCCTTACTTTTTCAGGAGAAAATCAGGCTACATTTTGTTTAAATTGTATCACTTAATAAAGGGACGTTTGATTGGTAAGGTTTGTCTGTTTAATTTTATCAACTGCTGGAGTTACGTGCATAATAAGAATAAGTACCAGCAATAAATATAAATATACTGTGAATTTTTTTAATAATAATGACAAAACAAGAGCTTAGAAATTAACTGATTTTCATTCATTAATTAATATTTTATCGTAAAAAGTGCATTCAGTGAATCAGGCATAAGAACACGATGACCAGTGCACTCAGTGAATGTATTATGTTGTGCTTTTCCTCTGATACTGGCACATGAGTAGCCTACAGGCCTAAGCTTTAGTTACGTAAAAATCCCAACTATCGTGAGTTGATTTGTTGACTTGTTGATTTAATTCTATGACCATCCACGTTGGTCCATGTTTCTGACTTGATTTCTACAAAAGTTGTAATGCATCGCCTGTGTCCCAATAACCAAAGTTACTCATGAGCCAAATATAATCCAAAGCATTTGAGACGGGTGCGTGGGGGTTGGACCCAAAATGCACGACTCAGAAACAATTGCAATATAAAGACCCCTCAGGGCTTTATTCGGGACGAATCCCAGGAGCGTAGTCAAAACAAGCAAAGTCCATACACGTAGATCCAGCCAAACAAATAGTAAACAAACAACAAGCACGGTGCCGAGGGAAGAGGCGAACTCGTAGTCGGTAGACGTGCAGGGAGGTCCGGTAGCAGGAGAGCTGTCAGCGGGGCCGATGAACAGACGGACGGCAGGCAGAGGCGTAGTCGTGGGCGAAGCGGGAGTCGAAACCATGAAACAATCAGCGAAGCAAAAGTACAAAAACGGTAGGCGAGGACGTGGTCAAAAAACAAACGATGGTCACAAAACAGAAATCAATAATCAATGGTCGGTAAACAGGCTTGGATCGTAACGTGTAATCAATAGTAGGAAATGCTCAAGAGTTGGTAAACAGAGGCAGACAATTTCGCAGTGAACAGTAGCGCGACTGGGCTATAAATGCGGGTGTAGACAGGTGTAGACAATTAGTTAGAGCGTAGCAAGGAAATGGAAAACAGGTGCGATGGATGACAAGTTAAACAAGGAGATTAGTAATCGTTAGTAATAAACCTATCCTGCCCTAGCATTAGTAAATTAGTAAATGACATGCACGAGAAACGTAAGGTAACATGAACACATGATTAGTTTGTTAGTTTCTACCCAATCCTGATCTAGCGTTAGTATTTTTAGTAAATAGACAAATGGAAACAATTAGGGAGTGAATGACAGAAAGAGAGAGAGAGAAAAGGCGGAACGCAAGGTTTGCGGAAAGACATGTAAAAGTGTATGCATAAACAACGACCAGTTAACGTAACAATAAACATAAATCAAAACATAACACAAAGCGAAACTAAGACGATAACCACTCAACATAACAAGGTAATATAATCGTACGAAACATAACTAGACATGACGAGAAAATAAATCGTAACGAAACATAACTAAACAACATGACAAATCTAGACTAACATAATACATGATAAGACACTACGTGACTAAGACAACATGAATAAACATAAAACATGGCGAGACAGACCTGAAACGTGACAGCATTGTCTGTAAAATATATGTCTAATGGTCCTGTGTGTGTGTTTGTGTATGTGCGAGTGTGTGCTTGCGTAGGTTATATGCGTTTGCATGTGCCTGCATCTTAGAGGAAGGGCCCATAAAAGAATCTTGCACCAGGGCCCATCCTAACTAGCTGCCGCCACTGAATCTTATCCCCAAGTTTTTATAATTTTGGCATAACAGCAATTCATAAGAGCATTGCTGGTAAATGTTACTGGACCACAGGAACTAATTCATGACTCTTTGTCAGTTTGGCAACTGTGTTGAAGTACTTGGGATTGTTCCTGTTTTATTCTTGAGAAATATGAAGATTGTGCCAAGGAGAGAGTATGCTTATAAATAAAAAGGAAAAAGGAATACTTATAATTTAGTAGAACACCACATACATTCAAGCTGGCTTTAGCCTTGTTTAAAAGTGCAAGTATTACTGTATATGAAAGTGGGGTGCGACAGTATCACAGGATCTGCAATGTACCCACTTAATTAGGCATTTATTATATTCTTTTTTTTTAACTTATTGGTCTCCTGAGGGTGGCGGCACGGATGGTGCAGTGGGTAGCACTGCCGCCTCACAGCAAGGAGGTCCTGGGTTCGAATCCCCGTCGGCCAGGGCCTCTCTGTGCGGAGTTTGCATGTTCTCCCCGTGTCTGCGTGGGTTTCCTCCGGGTACTCCGGTTTCCTCCCACAGTCCAAAGACATGCACGTGAAAAAGAGCTGAACCTCTTGACAACGTCTGCATGCTTTTATGCATTTATCTGCTGCCAAAGTATTGGCTGATTGAATATTTGCATTAACAAGCTGGTGTACCTAGTAAAGTTCTCACTGACTGTTTACATGACATAACATAACATGATGGCGAGAACTGGTCATTCAGTGCAGCATGCTCAACTTTCCCAGCCACTAAAGTGTCCCTACTGCTTAGTCTGCCTAAATAATATCTAGCACCATATCAGGCCTGGTCTTGAAAATCTGGCAAGCTATTCCACACAGTGGCCACTCTCCGTGTGAAAAAATACTTCCTAATATCTGTGCAGAATTCATCCATTGCCAATTTCCACTTATGTCCCCTCGTTCTGATAACTTCATCTATGTCTATTACTTGATCAACTGAGCTATTACTTGGGCTTGAATGTGCAGTTCAGCTTGGACCAACAGTGCACAAACAGCTCTGGAAGCACATCAATACAATCATTTACAGTTTTGGAGGAAAATGCATGACTAATGACATACTTAGGATCTGGTGTCATGGGACAGAACTGTGATTTCAAAATGATAAAATAATGGCCTGATAAAACAGGTATCTCAGCTATGGTATATGGTATATTTCCTATATCAGTGTCATGCAGTAGGTTATGTCCAAATGTAGAGTATGCTAATGGAAGGATGTAGACTGATGTTACCTGAATTAAGGTTAAACCAGGTTAAACTCAAGTAAAAAAACACTGTATTGTGAGGAATTAGACAGAGGGAACCAATAGCAGACTCAGTGATTACGTGAAAAAGGCAAGCTTTAATGAGGGCAGATCCAAAACGTAATCAACAAACAGGCAATGGTCGAAATCCAGGCAGACAGGTATATACAGGGCAAACAGATCATCAACCGAAAAAACAGGCATAGTTCAAATCTGGAGGGAAGTCCAAACAAGTGAAGGTGCAATAACGAAATCCAAAACTTCAACTGAAAATGGAGGAAAGAGAAACAATGATGGGGAAAAGGGCACAGACATAACACTGTATGGCTCAAGTGGCCTTTACACTATCACAAGGATAAATACATGGCGTCTGCTGGTTGACATTGTTAGTCAGCACCCGGCTGAAAAAAACAGCTGAAGCTAGGTTTTGATACATAACATAGCATAACATAACATAATGGCAAGGAAAAAACCATTCAGCGCAGCAATGCTCACCCTTTCCTACCTGTGACCTGTGAGTGTACCTACTGCTTAGTTTGCCTAAAAGCGCAGTAGTATTGTAAGCCCCTCGCTAACCCAACAAATTTAGTGAGGGTGAAGGTATCTGTGTGCTTGTCCTTCTGGTGTTGCTGAAAGAACCAGCTCCTGGCTCGACATGGTTTAGCTGGTAAACCAGTTCACACCAGCTCCCAGCTTGACATGGTTTAGCTGGGTAACCAGTTCAACCGAGCTCCTAGCTCGACATGGTTTAGCTGGTAAACCAGTTCAGACCAGCTCACAGCTTGTCATAGTTTTACCAGCTCAAGCTATGTTTTGAAACAGCTGGTAGCTGGTTGTCAGGCAAGCTAGCAGAGCTCATACCCAGCTAATTTGACCAGTTCATTGGTCAAACTGACGTAGCTGGATTTTACAGCGGGGGATAACCCAGCACAGCCCTTGGGAGGATCAGGGAAGGGATAGCAAACACATGAAACAGAGTTGAATGACAGATAAATAATTGCATTTGTTAATAGTCAGGTTCGAAACCTGAGAGGGCTAATTTTGCTGCTCAAAAAGGAACAGAGCCAGGATTATCTTCATTTCCACCTGCGTGGCTTGATTGGATGACAAGGTAAGCCATGGATAAGACTGTCTGCTAAAGCAAACACAGAAGAATAATGAATAAAACAGGAAAAGTTCAATGATTAAAAGATACCCAGTACAAGAAAAAGCCATTGAAATGAAGTATTCCAGAGAGGAGAATAAAGCTGTCTCTTTCTGTTCTTTTAAAAGTTCTTTGTGAGGGCACAAACTGGAGGATTTATGGGCTGTGCTATCACCAGACCATCACCGACTTTGAGGGGGGAAATGAAATAGAATACAGTCGGCTTTAAACAGAATGTCTCAAAACGACCCCTGCGCATGCTGGCTTTTGCTCCACTCAAACTCAGACAGTTATAATTTGACTTGATTGAACATTTGGGGCAAGGTACATGCCTGGGACCCGAAAGGCCGGTGGTTCAAGCCCAGGTGTGGCCACGATGAAATACACTGTTGGGATCTTGAGCAAAGCCCTTAACCCCACATTGCTCCCCGGGCACCACATGGTAACTGCCCATTGCTCCTAAGTAACTAGGATGGGTAAAATACAGAGGACAAATTAACCCCACAGGGTTCAATAAAGTATATCTTGGTGGTGGGAGTGAAATACTTTTCTGAAAGAAACTGCAGCAGGGATTGGACAGCAGCATCAGCATAGGCCTTACGAAGAAAGTATTCAAATGTTCAAATGACCTTATCATTTCATATAGCCTATTGTTTGGCCTATGTCTCTGCCTGCTTTTTATGTCTCAGCCTCATAATGACTTCCTTGATTTTCACTGGCCATGTATGACTACAGAGAATACAATTTCACCGAAGGCCCACAGGCTGGATTTAAAACTTTATTCATTGAAATAAATAAGTTGTTCATTGGGCTCTGCTACAAATGACAGTACAATGAATTGAGTGAAAAATAATTTAAAAAGTACAATGAAAAAAATTATAGTGAAATATTGCTACAAGCAATGGTGTTAGGGGCCAAGCGCATCTGAAAATTGCAATTTTGAAATGGTGCTGTTTGATACACATGACCTAAATGGGTACCTCTTCTTTTAGTATATTTTGAATTTGAATGGAGGCTGGATTTTAAGGAGGTGTGGTCAAATATCTTTCACGCAATTTATGCATATCCATCCATCCATTATCTGAACCCGCTTATCCTGAACAGGGTCACAGGGGGGCTGGAGCCTATCCCAGCATACATTGGGCAAAAGGTAGGAATACACCCTGGACAGGTCGCCAGTCCATCGCAGGGCACACACACCATTCACTCACACACTCATACCCACGGGCAATTTAGACTCTCCAATCAGCCTAACCTGCATGTCTTTGGACTGTGGGAGGAAACCAGAGTACCCGGTGGAAACCCACGCAAACACAGAGAGAACAACCCAGGACCTCCTTGCTGTGAAGCAGCAGTGCTACCCACTGCACCATCCAAGCGACCACTATTTTCATATTCATATGTGAATTTCATTTTAAGAATCTTGGACTGAGGGTGCATCTTAGGAAAGTTGAAGGGAAATTCTGGGAAGTTTCCTGTGAAATTTGGGTTTATGGAGCAAATGCTAAAATTAGTATTTCGCAAAAACCGCCCCTATAGGACATAATGCAGTATGACCCTGCCTACCTGCATTCTCATCCACAATAGGGGTCCATACGCGTATGCATTTCAGCATCGTCAGCCTTTTGGACATATCAAAATGTCCTTCAATGTTTTTCACAGGGACGTGCAGCAGATCATGCATGCCAAATTTGGTGTGAATTGGACAAGCTTTTTCTTTTTAATCAAAATGGCAGAAATTCCAATATGGCAAGATGGGTATCCATGGGCAAATGTGTATATAAATACTTGTCCCCTAATAACTTCATGTTTATAACTTCATGTTTATACCTTGACAAAACATTTGAACTCCGACAGAAAGTAGTGAAAGCAGAAGTTAAATTTGTCACAAATATTGTTATTGTTTCATACAGTTAATAACAGCCAACAGATGCAGCGAACCTTGCTGTTGCAGTTCAGTTTGTTGCAGTTGCACACCGAGGACCGGGGTTCAATTCCCGGTCACAGTTGTGGCTGGATACGATGTGGCCTGGGGAAGTGCCGTGGGATATGGTCGTATGTATGCCGAGTATCCTAGATAACATGCTATAGATAGGGTACAATTGACAACCAAATTGGGAGAAATTTTTTAAAATCTGAAATAAATTATTTAAAAAAATAAAGGTCCATCAGCCAAGGGAAAAATAATATTCCTGGTGTTTCTATCGTGGAGAAATCAGACTAAGTAGCTGCCATTCACATTAACACTAAACTGTGCTGACTGCATGTAATTCCATTTTTAACCTTCAAGCACCAGCACAATATAGTTTTTTCACAGAAGCTAGCTTTCTGAGGTTTTAGGAGAATTGATAGCCCATCTGGAACATGCCACTTTTTCCACTACAGTGAGGTTGACCATATATACTGACCATATACTGTAGCTGAAGTGCTTGCTTTGCATCAAATCCAACCTTTTTTTATATCTTTGCAAAAAGTGCTTGCCACACTTCATTAATAACTGCCAGGATTTAGCTGACTCTCAAAGTACTGTTGAAGAATTGTGTCAAAACGTGTGTTGAACAGGCTTGAGCAAACAGAAAAAAAATGTTTCTGCAATTTGCTAGGCCACGAGACAAGGTTATGATGCACTGTACATGAGTTGCAGCTCCTGAGCTTGTAACTTTGGAGGCACAGTTCATACACATACGCTTATAATTGCTGTCAACCTATTTTAATTTGTTTTTTCTTAATTAACCAATATGCCAATCAGGTGAATAATTGGTACCCACTGACATGCAGCTCTGATTCCTTAATTGCTGTATGTCTCATGCGGTTGCATTGTTTTTCTTCATGTCAAGTCAGGACAAAATTACAAAAGTTCAAACTGGTACAAATTATTTCATCATTATAAAGATACAATTAAGAGAAAGGGAATTACCCTAATGGCCATCTGGAATGGACTAAATAACTAAATTATTGCTTGACTGTTAGTCAAGCAAGGGAAATGATCCCTGATATGGATCATATTATTAAGGCTGTGTGAAATTATGAACCATCAAAGCAGCACATCATACTGTTTTAATTACTGCGGTAAGATCAGTAATGTTTAGTCCAACCTCTCAACTTTCAATACTTAGAACGCTTTAAACTTTAAAATAGCTTACAACACCTTATCTTAGATGAAATTATTACATTTCTAAGTTCACACCTAAGGGCTTTAGAGATCATTTAACAAAATGATGATTAAACAAAAAGGTAATTAAGAGTTGACAGGTGATTCTCTCTCCAAATGAATACTGTACACTTGTTAATCAAGTAAGTCAATCAAAAGATTCACTGCAGTCAAGTAGAACAGCTAAATTAATAGTGGTAAATTGAGGACAGTGTGCACTCAATTAGTAAAACTTGAAAAATCTATGTAAAAATCTATTAAATAGCCAAGTTGTTGCACGCTGAACGTACTGTGTCTCCACCCTCCATATTTCAAGCGCACGAGGCTCTGCTAGAGTGAGAAAATGGCCGCCAATCAAATGTCTCATCACAAAGCAGAAGGCCTTGCTTCAGCTGGGAAGCCTTCACTATGAACGCGGGAAAGTGCATCCTCTGCCCCAGTGACAATAAAAAGACTGGCTTTGTTCTCTTGTCCTCCCACCGCCTCCCTCCAGTAATGAAGTTACTCTCCGACATACAGTGCGCAGAAGATCACAGCGCTGTTATTAATCTCCTTAGGAACTGTCTTTGAAGTTTATTTTTTTGAGGTTTTTCTTCTCTTTGAGCCAGTGAGATGGCGCAGATATTGTCTTTAATCGTGTGTGTGAAGCAGAAGGGAAGGGGACAGGCTTAGAGCCCCAGAATGCACACTTTCCTGGTATATTGGGTCATTTGTTTAATTAAACTGCTTTACATCCGGCCTTTGCAGTGAACAGAATCATTGCTTGAGGCTCTGGCCAGTGTTTATGAGGACTCGTTCGATGGAATGGCGATAATGATGAAAACAGACCTGCGTTCAAATAGAATTCATTTTGGATTAAAACTAATTGATTCACTGATGCACTTCACTGTCTGGTGTATTGCAACAAATGAATTGATCCCGAAAGTGCAAACGCCACCCATCTGATATTACAGTTATTTAGCTGACACTTTTATCCAAGCAACTTACAGTTCATAAGACTAAGCAGAAGACAATCCCCCCTGGAGCAAAGTAGGGTTAAGGGCCTTGCTCAGGAACCCAACAGAAGTGCAGATCTTGTGGCTACAGTGGGGCTTGAAGTACCAACCTTCAGGGTACTAGACATGTACCTTAGCCACAAGGCTAGAGGCTGCTCCAACAGAGCACGGGGAAGTATTTTAATCTAAAACAAACACTATAGAAGATGACAGTGATGAAGATGTTGATGTTCAGGCCCAGTTGTATTTGCTCTTGTCTACGGATATCTGTCGATCCTGCTGCTGGTTTTTGCGTTCAGCTTAAATTCAGCAGTTGGTTCAGACCCAAGGATCCAGGCACCTAAGGCTTAAAACTCTTACACCTTAGAAGGTTCTAACTGACATTTTAGACAATAATGCGTGAGTGCCATCGATATGTTTTCAATAGGGCACTAAATATAGTTATGACGTTTTTCACAAAAATACTGTTTTAATAGTATGAATAAATGTCAAATGTAAAAGGTTGTATCTTCTGGAGCCCATTCACTTTGGTATCTCTGAAGCTCGATATCTCAAAACTCGCTCAGAATGCAGCTAGAACCTTATAATTCCAAGGTCATGCTGTGTCACCGACTGTTTTTATCGATCAAATAACTGCAGAGTAACAACAAAATCCTGCATACCCAGCGGCTCTCTAAGATCAAGAGTGAATATCTCCGCTCATATTGATGATGATGACTTTTATTCATATTATTTTTATTCTTCTTATTCCCCTATGTGATATGCAATACGTGTTTGTTTGTTTGTTTTAAAGATGTGTATATACACTGCTTTGTTTGCCATGCCCCGCT
Source organism: Conger conger (assembly GCF_963514075.1). Taxonomy (NCBI): domain Eukaryota; kingdom Metazoa; phylum Chordata; class Actinopteri; order Anguilliformes; family Congridae; genus Conger; species Conger conger. The sequence goes on along the minus strand of NC_083772.1, from coordinate 44,099,219 downwards.
ACACCAAAAAGGTTTGAGGGGATGAATTCAAGCTCAAATCATACATGACTCGATAAATAAAGCGGGGAATTACAGTGCATATAATAGGGTGACATCTTACTCACTATGAATAGAATGTTCTTCAGTGTTCAATTAAGTGCAGATCCTGGCTCACACTTCATAACGCAAGGTTATTGAGTCATAGGCTTTCCGGTCTAATCTTTTTTTCTGCCTCTGAACTGATTCCTCAGTAAAGCATTAGAAATATGTATACATGTAACATTAAATGCAGCCAATATTCTGTCATAATCTATATTTTTAAGAGGTAATTTACTAACAAAATCAGACTGCAATTATATAAGCAAGCTTTATTGAGCTGTAAGCATGTAATTTGTTTTATCTGTGTATACATTGTGAAATAAGCTGTAACAAAATCTAGTCCAGGTTTATTTTGGTGTAACATTTTTGCTTAAAGCACCCCATAATGACTTGCCCCACTGATATTACACCAATTATTGTTCTTGTAGAGATTTTTCATGGAATGATGCTGAAATTCTTGTTAGTATGGCAAAAAAAAAGATAAAATGATTGATGACAGAAACACCCAAAGTCCCTCCGGAAAATGTCTTATTTGGTTTGTGACACAGCAGCAACACAAGCAGCTTTTAGGTTGAACAATATGGCAGAAATTGACAGCATTGACATATTTTTATTCTGAATCCAGAAAATTTCAATGATGCAGATTCTGATGAGTCAAAAGAATACATAATCGCTGATCTTGATATGGCAATACAGCCATTCAGGTTTGAGCCACAGGTAACCATGTCCGACTTCCTTGTGGGCAATACAGACTGGTCAATCTTTCACTTTCACTCATGCATGTCTGGAGACCATTTTCTGTGTTTGTGTTGTGAAATGGTCTAATTATGGTATTCACTATACAACTATGACAGTCCTCTAATTGAAGAATTCTATGTCATAGGCAACAGATGACCTCAAGTCTAGGGCAAGCTAACGTTAGCCTATATTTAGGCTACTAATAATAGCCATCTTGTTGATTAGTCAATTATTCGACTAGCTAGCTAACTGCTAGCTTTGCATCGGGGGGTACAGTATATCACACAGCAGGGTTACTGAGTTAGCTGTATAAGCTCACCTAGTAGTCAGATCTTTTTTTAAATCCCTTGCTGCCTAGCTCAGCTTGTCTGTGACGCACACAGGTAATAAAATATAATCTTATTCTGGCTGCATGCATGACTATGTCATCTTCTGTGGAAAGCATCTGCCGCAGTGAGTGTGACCAGAAGCCACCGTGCTCTGGGTTTGCTACCATCTGCCTGGATGTGCACGTACTGCGGACAGCCTACATACAGGACTACTCCGAGGACGCAAATTGTCTGTACAATCCTATTACCTCTCTTGGCCAACTGTGCACTGCTGTGCCACTGTGGCACGGGCTGTTGCACACAGATACTACGCTCCCTCTAACCACTGTGACATCACCACCTGCCTTCACAGTGGTGCAGCAAACAGTGCTAATGTCACAACGCTACAAAGCTAATGACAGCATCTACGTCCTCCTTCCTTCTAATTGTTTTGGAGGAAGCAGGTTCGGGAAGCAGGGCGAAAACAGTAAGCGATGACATCTTTTAGGACTTGGCTTTATGTCAGTTAAATTATGATTTTAAACGCTGTGAACTACAAGCTTCCATTTGGTGCGTGTAGTTCATTTTTTAAAACATGTGGTGCTTTCCCTTTAGGGTTAAATAATTGGATGTTATTGGGCCATACTGTATGCATGTAACTATATGGATATTTACTCACCTAGTAGTTAGAGTGTGAGCAATACTTTCTCTATAACAATGCATTTCATTAATTAATCTATGGATAACCTATCAGCATAGCTTACCTGGCTCACAGGATCAAACTAGCCATTGCAGATCAACTAGAAATCAAGACTTAGTTAATGCATTGCTTATTTCTAACCCGCCTAGAACATGAACCCACCTACAGTAGCTTATATACTGATCTAAAACAGATATCTTAATTTCAGACCGTTTTCTGAGGTGAGGAGCGTTTGTTGAATCTGACGGGGCTCACTTGTACGAGTCCTTATTTAAGATCCTCAGCCTCAGGTGCACTGGGAGGCATCTCAGAAATTACTGTTCCGCTGTTGCAGTGCAGTATGAACCCAGTCTCCCCAGATACCACAAAATGGTAAAAGAATAAAGAATCACTTCTATGACAGGGCTGGCTATGTTTTCTGGGCAGTGATTTTCACAGCCGTGATCGTCAGTAATGTGTTCTGAAGAGTACACGACTCCCTGTGGAATTTTTCTTTCTTTCTGTTTGTTTCTGTAAAAAAAAAACACACTGTCAGGATCAATCAAATATGCATTGAAAAGCCTTGTCAAGAAATGCAAATCATTCAACGGTGATAAAAAGGACACCTTGAAATCTGCAAAATGCTTTTGTGTACCCAAACGCAGTCTTCACTTTCCGTTGCAATCCCCAGACCATACACCAATTCAAACATTTGAACTCCAAGAAAGCAAATAATAAAGACAGACAAGGCTTCAATGGAGACAATTTCCCAGCAGGGAAAATTCCCTATGTAGAAGTACCACACACCTTGCATGAAAGTTATTATTTAACCAGACCATGACCATTTGGTCATTAATAAACAGTAACAGAGATCCCGGTTCACGCAAGTATCACACTCCCAGCTCTAGGTCACTCTGCTGTTATGCTGAAATAAACTTGTCGCTTGAATCCTGACCGCTCAGGGAGCGTGACTTTGTGCGCATCGGTGCGTGATAGGATTCTGAGCCAATGTGACTGTGTGCACGCACACAGCATTGCACTATGCGAAAAGTCAGTACAGTTCCATGCATCCAGTAGACTTTTATGCCCGGTCTTGCATGCATAAATACTCTATGTGGATCCAGGAGATGCCTGGTGTGTGTCTGTGTGTGCGTGTTTGTGTGTATGGTTTCCCAGGAGACTAAATACACAGTATAGGCCTACTTCTTGGAATGGAATCATAACAAGTTCAAGTGCCAAATGCTAATATACAGTTGTGTTCAAGAAAACAGAGTACAACATCAGTAGCCTGATGAACCGCTGTTATTAGTAGTAGTGATATTTCTGCATGGCAAATTCTTCACTTGTAGATTCAGTAGTTGATAGAAAAACAACAGACCCAACTTTCATGACATGCCCGCTGCTTGTTCTGAGTAATTGACTCATTCATTGAAAGGGGCGTGTTCAAAATAATGGCAGTGTGATTTAATTAGAGAATTCATTCATTCTGTGAAAAAAACAGGTGACATGAATTGTCCTTTATTTAGGAAGAAGGGAAGCAAATGTTTCACACGTTGTTATAAAATATATTTCCTTCTGAATTGCTAAGTAAAATGGGCCATCCCAAACACTGTTCGGAGGAACAACGTCATTTGATTAAAAAGTTGATTGGAGAGGAGAAAAAATACAAAGAAGTGCAGCAAATTACAGGATGCTCAGCTAAAATGATCTCAAATGCTTTAAACAAAACAAAAAACCGAAACAAGCAGAAGAAAACGAGCAACTACTGTTAAAATGGATTGAAGAATAGAATGGCAAAGATTCAGCCATTGATCAGCTCCAGAAAGATCAAAGATCTACAATTACCTGTAAGTGCTGTTACAGTCAGAAGACGTTTGATTGAAGCTAAGCTATCAGCAAGCATCTGCAGAATTGGTTAAAATTTGCCAGGGAACACATCAATTGGCCCAAAGAGTAACATTCTGTGGACTGATGAGAGTAAAATAGTTCTTTTTGGGTCTAGTGGTCGTCGACAGTATGTCAGACGACCCCCCGGGTACTGAATTCAAGCCACAGTACACTGTGAAGACAGTGAAGCATGGTGGCGCAAAAATCATGGTATGGGGATGTTTTTCATACTACGGTGTTGGGTTTGTATACCAGGGATCATGGATCAATTTGAATACATCAAAATACTTTAAGAGATTATGTTGTCATATGCCAAAGAGGAAATACACCTGAAATGGGTGTTTCAACAAGACAATGACCTCAAACACACGAGTAAGCGAGCAACATCTTGGTTCCAGACAAAAAGGACTGAGGTAATGGAGTGGCCAGCTCAATCCCCCAGCCTCAACCCCTTTGAAAAAGTGTGGGGTGACCCAAAAATTCACAGGAACTGTGGCATGAACATCATTCATCCTGGGCTGAAAAACCTGTTTTGAGGTGCCATAAGTTGGTTGACTCAATGCAATGCAGATGCGCAGCAGTTATCAAAAACAATAAAAAAAAATGGTTATGCAACTGAATATTAGTTCAGTAATTTAAAGTGAAGTTCAATCTTGAAATATTTCTTCAGTTTATACAGTTTGAAGAGAGTTTGAAGAGAAATATGTCGACACTGCCATTCCTTTTTTTTGCTTCCTGTAAAAGAATAACACAGACTTGATAAAATTTGCTAATGCTTTGATTTGGAATTGAATGTGTAATGTTTCCTCTACATTTGAAATATTGAACTAAAAGCTATTCAAAAATATTTGCATTTATTCACTTTTTTAATGTACTGCTATTTATTTGAACACAACTGTATACTCACTGAGGACTTTATTAGGAATTCCTACTTATTCAGGCAATTATCTAATCAGCCAATCGTGTGGCAGCAATGCAATGCATAAAATCATGCAGGTATGGGTCAGGAGCTTCAGTTAATGTTCACATCAACCATCAGAATGGGGAACAAATGTGATCTCAGTGATTTCAAATATCTCTCTCTGTTGATGAGAGAGGTCAACGGAGAATGGCCAGACTGTTTCAAACTGACAGAAAGGCTACGGTAACTCAGATAAAGGCTCTGTACAATTGTGGTGAGCAGAATGCAGAACATGTTGAACATTGAGGTAGATGGGCTACAACAGCAGAAGACCACATTGGGTTCCACTTCTGTCAGCCAAGAACAGAAAGCTGAGGCTGCAGTGGGCACAGGCTCACCAAAACTGGAAAGCTTAAGACGATGATGATTCTTGAATTCTGCTGAGGCATACAGATGGTATGGTCAGAATTTAGTGGCAACACCATGAATCCTTGGTCCCAATCTGCCTTTTGTCAACAGTCCATGCTCGAGGCGGTGCTGTAATGGTGTGGGGAGTGTTTTCTTGGCACACTTTGGGCCCGTTAATACCAATCAATCATTGCTTGAATGCCGCAGTCTATTTAAATATTTTTGCTGACCATGTGCATCCCTTCATGGCCACAAACTTCTAATGGCTACTTCCAGCATTATAATCCACCATGTCACAAAGCAAGTTCTCATGTTCTTCAGTGGCCTTCCCAGTCGCTGGATCTGAAGCCAATGGAGCATCTTTGGGATGTGGTAGAATGGGAGAATTGCGTGATACAATCATGCCAACATAGAACTGAATCTCAAAGGAATGTTTTTAACATCTTGTGGAATCCATGCCACAAAGAATTGAGGCTGTTTTAAGAACTAAGGGAGGCCTTACCCAGTGTAAGTATAGTTAGTGCTCCTAATAAAGTGCAAAATGAATTTTATTCAAGGGGTGGCCTGTACTGTATTGGTTAAGCCACGTGACTGGGACCCGCAAGGTTGGTGTTTCGATCCCCGTGTAGCCACAATAAGATCCACACAGCTGTTGGGCCCTTGAGCAAGGCCCTTAAACATACTTTGTTCCAGGGGAGGATTGTTTCCTGTTTCATCTAATCAACTGTACGTTGCTCTGGATAAGAGCGACTGCCAAATGCCATTGATGTTATGTAAATATCAGTAGCCTAAGACTGTTGCACAGTACTGTAGCAATGCATGCCATCATCTCCGTTTAACATGAGATGAAAAAATGAAAAACCTTTTCAGACGAAGGATTGAGACCCTTCATTTTTTGCGTTTTAGATTTAATTTTAAAAGCACCGTCTGATGAAACAGATCCCAGTAAAAACAACAATAGCTATCATTGAGTTTAACTTTCGTATTTATTTGCAAATAAATAACAGAAAATGAGAAAGATTACCGGCTTTCTGATTTGAATCAGACATAGTAAGACTCTTATACACACTTTTCCAGAAGGGGGGCTTTACCAAAACAAAAAGAACCCCTTCTAAGAGGAGCAGAGACATTAAGGTCAAAGGCTGTCAGTCTGCTGGGAGAGAGACAGAGAAAGACTCCTAGTAAGCACTTAATTCAGAAAGTGGTCTAATAGCTATAAGGATTAAAAATATTTGTAATCATGTGATTGTCTTTATGGTAACACACATTGTCAATTAAGAATCAATTAAGAAAATTACCCTTGCACATTTTTGCCAAAAAAGTTATCTAAATGACAGTTTTAGATTTCTGATAAGTATTCTGACCCTTGTAGAAGCCTCTTTGGCTGCAATTACAGCTTTGAGTCTTCTTGGGTAAGTCTCTACAAGCTTTGCAAACCTGGATTTGTTTATCCCATTCTTCCTGGCAGATCCTGTCCAGCTCCGTCAGATGGGATAGGACGCATCTGTGAACTGCCATCTTCAAGGTTTTCCACAGATGTTCTATGGGGTTTTGGCTGGGCCACTCAAGGACAGTCAGAAACACACTCCAGCATTGTCCTGGCTTTATGTTTTGGGTCATTGTCATGTTGAAAGGTGAACCGTCGCCCCAGTCTGAGTTTAAGCCTCTCTGTATTTGGCTGCATTTATCCTTCCCTCAATCCTGACCAGTCTCCCTGTCCCTGCTGCTGAGAAGCACCCCCATAGCATGATGCTGCCACCACCCTGCTTCACTGTGGGGATGATATTAGCCAAGTGATGAGCCACACATGTGCTTGCCATTCTACCCAAATTTCATCAGACCGGAGAATATTTTTCCTCATTCTTGCAGAGTCCGTTAAATGCCGTTTGCCAAACTCCAAGCAGTCTGCCTCATGCCTTTTACTTCAATCTACAATAACGGCCTGATTGATGGAGTGCTGCTGAAATGGTGGTCCTTCAGTCAGGTTCTCCCATCACTGTGGAGGACTTCCAAAGCTCTGCTGGAATGACCGTTGGGTTCTTGGTCACCCCCCTGACCTTGCTTGGTTCCTCAGTTTGGCACCTGACCACAATTTGGAGCACCACAGCAAAGGGGCTGAATACTTATGTGAATGAGAGATTTCAGTTTTTGATTTTTCATAAATTAGCAATAGATTCTAAAAACATGTTTTCACATTATCATTATGGATTATTGGACGTAGATTGGCTTCAGGCCATGACAATACATATTTTTTGAGCGCCTCGTTATCGTTGTAGTTACGTATATAAAGGGTGGTCGCAATCATGGATGATATTTTGGAGCTTGCCTCCAATGGAAGGAACTATGAAAGGAAATGGCATACTTGTAATCTATTGGTTATGTGGCATATAAGAGGCCTGTAGTCAAAATCAAGCAATTATTTTTAAAGAAAAGGTTTGAGAAGGTATTGTGAACTGTGAGTGAAAAAACAAGGTCCAGATTGCTAGATTTGTTGTTTCAAATGTGAACAGCAGCTGACTTGCATTTCTTCAAAAACATTTGTTTGCTTTGGACTTTGTTCCAGTGTGTCAGTGAGTCCCAATCTGGAGATGCTCGTTCATTGTTATCAAGTAAAAGGTCTTTTTGTTTTATGCTGCTATTATGTCTCTCCAAATTAATGAGTATTTTTGACTGGAAACGGTATTTAATGGGGGAAAGAAATAAATCATCAAAGGCTTTTTTTTCTACTATCTTAATGAGGCTGTTTATGTGAAATGAAACAAATATTTTCCATCATTAATTCCCGCCAATAGACAAGCTGTTGAAACTAGAAAATCCATCAGTATTCAAACCAAATACTTCAACAACCAGGATCAACTATTCAGCCTTAATCTCAACACAAGCAGACACAAAAGTAAAATAAACAGTCTTAGTGTAAATACTCATTTCATTTCTGATTTATAAAGTAACAAAAGTTAAGTACCGGGCAAACAAGCCTAAGAATGACTTGATTTACATTAAGGGGGGTTTAATTCCCATAACACACTCCGCTCATATCATGGCAAGCGTGATTATTTATTTGTTAATTTTCTCATATTTTATCTTCTAATTTCATATTTTCTCCAAATTTGGAATATCCTGTTGTACCCCAATAGACATTGTAATTTGAAGTTACAATTTATATATTAGGCTTTTAGCCAAAAAGAAAATAGAAAAATAACATTTAACATGGCAAGCAAACCGCCATTCGGGAACTAGAGATTGGTAACGTTACACTGGAAGCCAATGAAGGTTGGTCAACATTGGGGTGGCGGACATGAAATTTGGCCAGTTTGCATACCAGGCGAGCAGCAGCATTCTGAAGAGGTTTCAGTGGCCTTCTGGGGCCGACTGGTAAGATAGTGGGGCATAGAAATGACGAGAGAAGAGAGATTACAAAACCGCGACCATTTGCAGATTGGCCTTCCGTCACGTGTGCTCTATTGGAGCATAATGCACCCAATCACAGATGATTTAGCACTGAACATTGTACCGTGTATCTCCACATCATCCTTTGTCAGTCGAGTGGAGTGTATACCAGCTCTGAGAGACTAATCTTCAGCCGCCTGTTTTTTTCGCTCTCCAGTCCTCCAGCCGAGCTCATTGTGTTCCGTAATTACACAGCTGGTGCGAGGGGACCGCAGGCATCCAATCAATCAGAGGGGTGGCTCTCTCGCGGCGAGGCTGAGCATACCTCGCTGACCAAAACACTCGCACCCTGAGAGACGCTACAGAAAACTACACGCCACCCTGTATGCCACACTGTGGGCCTGCCAGCAACGGCCCCAGGGCTCCTTAATCAACAATTGTGCATTTTTAATCAGACAAAATGGCTGCCGCACTCGTGTTGACTTTGCACACGATGCAGCGATGCATCACTTTGATTTGCTACTTTCTCTGCCAAAGATGCTCTGCTATATTAGTCACTTGGATTCTGACTTACCAGATCCGTCTTTGGTTTCACTAAATTTGCATAAATGGAACTCATATTTTTACATACAGTGCCAGAGGCACAGTGTCTAGTGATAAAACAATGCTTTATTCATGACATTAGTTTAACATGAGTACAGATAGTTCTGGGCAGTTATCTGTGTATTGTAGCCATTACAACATATTCCGCATGCCATCTGAATAAAAAAGCAAAGGGTCCCCTAAGTCACCTCCAAGTTACCAGCCAATGCAACTACAAAATATCCAATAGTACACCCATACAGGTGTATCTGCATGGGTGTGTTACTCAGGTGACTTGGGGAAGCATTGACTTTTTTATTCCGGTGGCACAGGGGACAAGTTTTAATCTGTAGTGCATGTGTCGAATGTGTTCTCTGTGTCACCTGAATAAATAGCTGAATGTGTTCTCTGTGTCATCTGAATAAAGAGCTGAATGTGTTCCCTGTGTCATCTGAATAAAGGGCTGAATGTGTTCTCTGAGTCACCAGAATAAATAGCTGAATGTGTTCTCTGTGTCATCTGAATAAAGAGCTGAATGTGTTCTCTGTGTCACCTGAATAAAGAGCTGGATCTGTTCTCTGTGTCATCTGAATAAAGAGCTGAATGTGTTCTCTGTGTCAGCTGAATAAAGAGCTGAATGTGTTCACTGTGTCTCATGAATAAAGAGCTTAATGTGTTCTGTGTCACCTGAATAAATAGCTGAATGTGTTCCCTGTGTCAGCTGAATAAAGAGCTGAATGTGTTTGATGTTCTGTTGCTGTCATTGCATCGGCTGGTAGTTCAGCTCCTGAATGCCCCCTCCACATGATAGCTTTGTTGGGTGTGGAACTTATGCTGCTACATGTAAGCACATTTATATACAGTGGGATTTATCAATTTACCAATACCAATTTTCTATGGAAGCTATTCCATGTCTAGACTAGCTCTGCAGTTTGCTCAAGCAAAGCCATACGGAAATGTCAAGTCAGATGTTCAGCCACTCTGGTTTTAAATAGTCTTTTATAACCTTGCTGCTAACACTAATATTATTTTTAATTTATTGTAATCAAATATTATCACTACCCTGTTGAAAACAGGTAGTAGTTTATCAGTTCAGACCAGCTCCATAATCAACAGTTTGACCAGCTCAAGTTATGAATTGATACAGCTGGTAGCTGGTCAGAAATGTACTGGTACTAGTTTCTAATGAATTTGTGTGACACTGACTCCTGGTCCGACATCGGTTCTTAGGTTCTGGAATGGACTTTCTTTTTTTTTTGGCCTTTTTCAGCTTTATTGGACTGTATAGTATAGAGAGACAGGAAGAATGGGAGCGAGAGAGAGGGAAAGACATGTGACAAATGTCAGATGGTCAGATTCAAAACACCAACGTCGCGGCTCGCAATGAGCATGCGGTCAGTGCTCTACAGGCTGCGCCACCGAGACACCCTGGAATGGGCTTTCTACTTTCTTGAACAGACCCCAGGTGTAGCGAATGTGTTATGCGTTTGGCCAGTGCTACAAAGCCACAATCTTCCAAGTATGAAAAAGAGCAGACCCACCTCAAAGATGACTCAAATTCATTCATTCATTCATTATCTTAACCCACTCCCAGCATACATTGGGCGAAAGGCAGGAATACACCCTGGACAGGTCGCCAGTCCATCGCAGGGCACACACACCATTCACTCATACACTCATACACTCATACACTCATACACTCATACCTACGGGCAATTTAGACTCTCCAATCAGCCTAACCTGCATGTCTTTGGACTGTGGGAGGAAACCGGAGTACCCGGAGGAAACCCACGCAGACACGGGAGAACATGCAAACTCCACGCAAAGAGGCCCCGGCTGACGGGGATTCAAACCCAGGACCTCCTTGCTGTGAGGCAGCAGTGCTACCCACTGCACCATCCGTGCCACCTCACTCAAATTGAGGCATATACAGTCGCCTCCCAAATTATTGGAACAGCAAGTTCAATTCCTTTGTTTTTACTATACACTGAAATATGTACATGTTAGATCCGAATTTCAGCTTTTATTTCCTGGTATTTTTATCTAGATTTGGTTTTTTATCTGGTATTTTTAACTTAGAACATGACACCTTTTGTGTTGGAACCTTTTATGTTGGAACACGTGGAGGTGTTTCTTGTTAAATAATAAATAGTTCAGAATGTCTACTCTTGGTTTTGCCTCTGAAGACTGCGTTTCTGTTAGAAAAGCCAACATGAAGAGCTATCTTCAGGAGAAATGCAAGCCATTTTGAAGCTTAAAAAAGAGGAGAAATCGATCAGAGCCATTGCACAAGCATTGGAGATAGCTTGTACAACTTGGAATGTCCTGAAAAAGAAAGAAAGAAACCGCAGGCGTACTGAGCAACAGTCATTGTGTGAAACATTGTGAGAGCTGTGATGAAAAACCCCAAAGCATCAGTCAGTGACATCACAAACAATCTGAACACGGCAGGGGTGACGGTATCGTTCGAAGAAGACTTAGAGAGCAGCAATATCGAGGCCATACCGCAAGACGCCAACCACTCATCGGTAGTAAGTATCAAGATTACAATTGGCAAAGAAGTACAGAGATTAGCCACCAAAGTTCTGGAATAAGGTTTTATAGACTGATGTGACCAAGATTAACCTCTACCAAAGTGATAGAAAGGCCAAAGTGTAGAGAAAGAAGGGATCTGCTCATGATCCAAAGCATACAAGCTCATCTGTGAAGCACAGTGGTGGAAGTGTCATGGCTTGGGCTTGCATGGCTGCTTCAGGAGTGGGCTTGAAGTATTGTAAGCCGTTGCATTGAATAATAAATTAAACGATGAATGGAAGCATGGTGGCAATGAATGAGAAAAGCTGTGTCTTTAAATCAAATAAACACCGCTTTCATCAAATAGCATACGTCATTTTGTTAAATCATTTGTTGAGTTTCATGCAATGGAGTTGTTTCTTAATACACCTCTTGAGTTTTCATTATTAGATATGGGTATTTGATGTGGCGCAGAATACTGTTTACGATTTGAATATAGTGACTAGATCACATCATGTTCCACCCCTGAATGAGTTGAATCCCCTTCCAGCTCCACGACCCATTCTACTTGTGATGAAAGTGCATTTACAAATTCTTCAAACCAAAATTCCATTTTGAGTGGGAGAAATGAGGGAATGGTAAATTGATCTTTCCCACTTCCCACTGCACCGGTTATTGAAGATGAAATGAAAAGTATCTCATAGACAGTACCGCAGAAGCGCAGCTGCCTCCAAATATGCTGTACATTTATCTCCCTCTGTATATATGTGGGTGTGCAGAATGCATATGCAAATATTATATGAAGGAACAGGCATTGGATGTTCCGCTTTAAAAAACAGAAACCTGTTTTGGTGCTGAAAGCCCATATGGTACAAAGGAAGGGGAGCGTATGTTAGTTGGTGTAAATGTTTGCTTTCAAGCCTTTTCAAAGGAGCTTTGGATTAAAAACAGTCTTTTAATCGGCAAAGATGATGATGACTAAAGTAAAAGAACAACAACAGAATAGAATGAGAATGGTGCCTTTAATTCACATGGTATTCTCCAGTCCTTTAGGGGAAAATGATCAGGTGTATATGTATGGGTGTATGATCCGAACCACGTGTTTGGTCATCTTGGTCAAATTCACTTCAATTTACATTACATTTACATTTTTGTCATTTAGCAGATGCTTTTAATCCAAAGCGATTTACAAGTGCATAGGTTAAAGTTAAAGCATCACATCCATAGCTAGTAAAATACCCATGAAGTGTTGTTCTAAACATATTGTCATCATAAGTGCAATTATTTTTTAGTATTTTTATTTTTGGGGGGGGGTTAGACAAGAGGGATAGGGATATCAGAAAGGGGGGCAGGGGAAATCAGGAGGGAGGACTAAGGTAGAGTTTGAAAAGGTGTGTTTTTAGTCTGCATCAAAATAGGGGGAGGGATTCTGCTGTCCTGACAGTGGTAGGCAAGTCATTCCACCACTGAGGCACCAGAGCGGAAAACAGGCGTGAATGTGCAGCTCGACCGCCAGGTGCTCGTAGAGAGGGAACCATAAGACGACCAGAGCTGGCAGACCTGAGTGGTCTAGCTGGGGAGTTGGGAGTGATGTGTTGGATTGTATGTGAGGTGGGGCAGTCCTCTTAGCAGCCTGAAATGCCAACACTAGGGCCTTGAATCGGATGCGTGCGGCAATAGGACTACTTCCGTAGTACTGAATGTGCTATTGGTGTCAGAGAAGCCCTTCTGAAGTAAAATATTTTTTATTAATGATTCAGGGGACTAACTGATTGCTGTTGCTATTTACGGTAGCAATGCAAGATATTTTTTTGTGATTGACTTTCCTATTTTTAAAGTGTCATCAAAAGGATGGTATTTCAAATGACGTCTCACAAATGCAAATAAATTGATGTCACAGTATTTGCTTAACACTTGAGATGAAGAAGATGCATGCATATGTCGGTCACCCCGCCGTTTCGAGTTTTTGTCCAGTCGATTTGTATCCATATTTGAGACGGGTGCATGGGGGTTGGACCCAAAATGCACGACTCAGAAACAATAGTGATATAAAGTTGCGTCAGGGCTTTATTCGGGACAAATCCCAGGAGCGTAGTCAAAACAAGCAAAGTCCATACACGTAGATCCAGCCAATAAAACAATAAATAATCAGAAAGCACGGTGCTGAGGGAAGAGGCAAACTCGTAGTCGGGAGACGTGCAGGGAGGTCCGGTAGCAGGAGAGCTGTCAGCGGGGCAGAAGTACAGGCGGGCGGCAGGCAGGGTCGTAGTCGAGGGCGATGCGGAAGTCAAAACCATAAACAAAACAGCGAGGCAAAGGTACAAAAACAGTAGGCGAGGACGTAGTCAAAAAACAAGCGATGGTCAACGAAACAGAAATCAATAAACAGTGGTCGAAAACAGGCTTGGATCTTAACGTGAAATCAATGGGATATAATGCTCAAGAGTTGCTTTGACGGACAAGAGGCAGACAATTTCGCAAAGAACAGAAGTGCGACTGGGCTATAAATGCGGGTGTAGACAGGTGTAGACAATTAGTTAGAGAGCAGCAAGGGAATGGAAAACAGGTACGATGGATGACAAGTTTAACAAGGTAATTAGTAATCGTTAGTAATAAACCTATCCTACCCTAGCATTAGTAAATTAGTAAATGACATGCACGAGAAACATAAGGTAACATGAACACATGATTAGTATGTTAGTATTACCCAATCCTGATCTAGCATTAGTAGATTTTAGTAAATAGACAAACGAAACAATTAGGGTGTGAGTGACAGAAAGGGAGAGAGAGAAAGCCAGAATGCAAGGTTTGCAGAAAGACATGTAAAAGTGTATGTTTAAACAACGACCAGTTTGCGTAACAATAAACATAAATCAAAACATAACACTAAACGAACTAAGACGATAGCCACTCAACATAACAAGGTAAAATAATCGTAACGAAAACATAACTAGACATGACAAGAAAATTAATCGTAACAAGAAATAAAATAAACAACATGACGAACCTAGACTAACATAGTACATGATAAGACAATACGTGACTAAGACAAAAATGATTAAACGTGACAATATTCCTCAGTTTTATATCCCAGCATCAGGCTCCTTGGCCTGAATTGTCCTGTGAAGGTTTATTTGTGGCGACAACCATTAAAGTGACTTCACCTGTGATCTGCCATGCACTTTCTGTCGCATGTTCTTAATTGTGCCTCTTCTAGCCTACTTTAAAAAACTTGACCGTGGGAGGTTTTTGAAAGTGGATGATTCATGTACTTGAGGTGAGCCAGTTACAAAGCTGTCTATGTTAGAAAACAAGTTATTACAGAATAATGTCTTTTTCTGCATTTAATGCTCTTCAGTAAAAATTTAAAATATGGTATTATTATTTATTATCATCATTATTATTAACAATGAAAACGATGTCCTCGGATCAACCTCCTCCATCTTGTTTTTATTTGTTATGGCCATTTCTACAGTGGCTCACTGCAGGGGAGAACTGTCGCCACCTTACTTATGGAGCCTTTATGTATCACACTTCTGGGTTATGTATGTGTTCAGTGCATGACCTTATCCAAGGCAACGTGCCAGGGATAAATTTGAAATACGATCCATTTATAGATCCCCAGATTACTCAGGCAACTTTCAGACCTGCAATCTGCCGGTCACACAATCCACTGTCCACCCTCTGAAGCAGCCGGTCACACAATCCACTGTCCACCCTCTGAGACACGCTGCCCCCCTTGCATTCCAATTAGGGATTCAATTGCTCTGCTACGCTTACAATAATGGAAAAAATAAAATCCATCCAGACGGGTAATTCATGAATGTAATATCTGTTTGATACTTATCATATGTATGTTTGTGTCTAGGATTGCAGGGTTTCTTCCTGCATGGATACATCTTTGGCGAGTGCCAAAGTGGAAAAAAGAGAAAAATGTTAGAATATGATTTATTTGGGGCAATAGGGCATACTCAGAATCAGAGAAAGGCAAAGAGAAAACGAGAGAAAGAGAAACACGATGAAACTAGCCCGTCAAGTCAAGTGAAATTTTTTTTAAATGTATTATCATCAACACTTACATAAAAACAAACAATACATAAAAATATGTGAACACACAAATAGTAAACAAACATACATGTGCACTTACACTGGTGCAAAAGTAAGAACGTAAAATAATGAAAATGAATGATTAATGCTGTGGCAGGCTATAATAATGTGAAAAAAGGTGGGTTTAAAAATGTCAACTGTTCCTGCTTCTCTATTAGATGCAGGAAGGCCATTCCGGAGACGGTGAACAAATGCTCTATTTCTGACTGCCGCCTTCTTTACCCTTGGGGTAGCGAAATAGCCTTCATCCATTGATCAGAGATGGTGTACGGGCGTATATAAACTTAAAAGATCGGATAGTTATAATGGCTCTAATCCACTTGCTTTATTGGTATAGAGGAGAACCTTGGAATCAGCTCAGGCCTGAGCTGGTAGCCAGTGAAGAGAGTCAGAATGGGGGATTGTGTGACCAAATTTGTTTGTACTTGTTCGTTCTTGCTGTGGTATTCTGTGTGAATACAGTATGCAGTTATGCAGGTCTTACTGACTATCAATGCCAGTTTTTATAATATTTTAATCCTTATCGTTAGGAAATTTTCTATAATCTTGAGGCAGAGGTTGTCATTTTTGTCATATCAGACAGAGGTAGTTGAAATGTGGTGACACTTATGATTTAAATGAGTATTAGGGCAACCTTATTTTTAGGCATACCAAAATGAATTCATGAAACAGTATGTGGTTTTACAGAGCTGTCGTCAATAGTGTTTTATTATTTTTCATCCAATGAATATCAGAAAATGCACGAAATGTCGAAGACATTTCAAAGTAAACTTAAAGTGAATTACTTGACCTCAAAACTCATCCCAGCCCACCCACGTGTCCCTAACAACTTCCAAACCAAACCTACACCCCTGCCTGCATTGTGAGGTTTGAGTCTTCACTGTCATCACTGACAACATTCCCGAAAACGCAGGGTTGAGGAACAAAGGCCAATCCATTTTGAGATGTTGTGCCAACAACTGCTCAGCTTATTATATTTAATTGGCTCGTCTGACATTTTATCAGCTCCCGATACAGCTGCAGACTGCGAGTGTACCCAACGCATCTCACCGTGCCAGAGTACAGGAGTGAAACATAGTCCTTTATAGAGATGTCAGAAAACGAAAAACAAAGGAAATTGGTTGGAACAAAAACCAGCACATAGACTGGTCCCCCAGGACTGCAGGTGTGGACCCTGGCCATAACAGGAAAAGGACCACTCAAATGAAGTTACAAGTTATATTTGTTTGTTTGGAAACTGCACTGCACACATTGACAAATCCCACGAAGACGCATAAGAAGTGGACCAAAACATGCCCGCATTAAAATCTGATAGATTAAATTACTGATGAAATTAATGACTGATGGAATTAGGTGGTAAAGTGGGCAATCCAAGCAGAGAGATATGTAGGCCAGGGTGCCAGTGTGTTGTGAGACACGTAAGAAGGGATAAAACGATAGTCGATCCTATCGTGAATCAACAATTGTTTATTATTATTTTTTTATTTTTTTATTTTTTTATTTTTTTATTTTTTTATTTTTTTATTTTATTATTATTATTTTTTTTATTATTATTATTGTCTATTTTTGAAAACAATGAGCCTGAAATACATTTTAGGAGACTACTAACAACACTGAAGGTTTCCACTTTCCAGCCCATTACTTTCACAAACATTTTAAGTTATTGTACAGGAACAAAGCTACAATGTATGCATAGGCTAGCACAAGCTGCAGTAACACTTTATCTGATAGTGGTCGTCATGACAAGGTTATTACCATGACATAATACCTGTCATGAAGTGTCATGTCCATTCTTAAACTATGGCCATACCATTGTTATGAGACAATTTTCGGGTTGTGACAACTGACATAACAACCTGCATATAAGACTCACTATGACAGGGGTGTCATACCACTGATTCACCCTGACATTTTAAAATGACTATGTCAATTAATAGCTGAAATCAGGGACACATTGACCCCTTCAACTCATTTCAGTATGCAACGTGCGGTAGACTAATCTGACATCTGATTTAGAATATAATTTGCGTAGTAACGCAAGCAACACTGGCAAGCCGTTTGACATGTCTGTGGCTCGCAGATCACAGTTGCTGTCTCTCCCTTGTGCATTGGTAAAAAGAACAAAAAAAAACCACTTCAGCTCCTTATCTCTTTTATTGGATTAAAGTTTTCCGTCTCCACTGCAGAAAACTTTGTCAACACTGTCACTGTCAACACAAATCACTGTCAGCACAGCTGCCCGGACGTTTCTTGAAATTAATAACTAGGTTCTTTGAAATAATTATTATGCCAAAAGTCTTCCCTGAGCTGCCATTTGGAGGAGAGGAGGTAAATCGAGCCTGGGGAGATTATGGAATTGTAACGTCAACACATGGATATCAGACAACAGGCAAGTCTTTGTTTCATCATGGAAGTCTATTGGACCTTTTGCTTTACTGTAAGTTCTAGATTGACGTGTTTTTCTTTCTTTTGTAGGTTTTAGCCATGTCTTGGCCTTCTGCAATAGCGAAAGTAGCATAGCATACTAGCCGACTGTATGTTAGGTCATAACGCATTTCAAACAACTCTGGCTCTTGTTGGCATTTTGCTTGTTCCTGATAATACATTAGCCAATATATATTTTAGAATTTAACCTGATAGTATTGGATGAGAAGAAGCTTAAGAAGTTCAACCGGGGACAAGCCCAGTTGATCACATGGGCGAGAGGGGCATGGGCTTGTGATGATTAAAAGGAAGTTTATGTTATTTTAGTTTGTGATATAAAAACTAAAGTAATGTGAACTCGAAGGCCATTTGCATTTTAAAATCGGAACACAATTTGAGAAAAAACAGTACCTTTGGTACGTTTAATAAAGAAAATTTCTGAGCATACACAGATTATTATCTTTGTTTATTGTATGCAGCATTTTCTGTTCATTTTTATAAAGGGTGCCAGTACTTCTGGAGCTGACTGTATACTTCCAAAGAAAAAAAACATTGTTATCTAAATTTTACTCTTGTGCTCAAATTCACTGGCAGAGTCAATTCTGGGGTTGTTCTGTAAATAGTTGGCTTGCTCTCTTGTTCCTCAGCTGTGCCAGTTGTAGCCTAGATACCTTTTACCCTGTGACCACCATATAGATTGGCTTTCTTCTTATGTTCTTGTTCTCTGCAATTTAAAACTTCTCAACAATTACAAAAAAATTCACCTGATTTTCATTCCCCTGGATGGACCACAGAAATGACAGATAATTATTTGTAAAGGTGAATGTCAGAAGTAACCATACAAAACGCTGGGACTGAGCAAACAGCTACCGGACAAAACTCTGCCCACTTCTGATTACGGATACGGATATAGATAATATAGTTGATTATACAGATAATGCAGTACTTGCTCACCCCTAGTGAAAACATTTGTGTTTGCCGTTAGTATGTCATTCGGAGTTGGAACTCAAGGCGAGGCTTCTGGGGGCATCCTTAAAAAGTCCATGGCAGTGACACAACAATATTTAGACCATGTCAAATACGGTGATATCATTTTTTAACATGTCATTAATATGTCATGAGATACAGAATGCAAGGTGAAGCTTTTTGGGGCATACAATCTGAAATAAATAATTGTTGCAGATACATAATACACTTCTATGGTATTCAAGGCTCTACAATTGGAGGTGATAGAAGACACAAACACATATCAAATGCAAATCAAACCTTTTATTTTTCGTAGTAACAATCATGCTTGAGGAGTAGAAGGGGAGCAATCAGAGTCAGGAGTCTGGGCCGCTGAGCCTGGGACCAACTCACTCACAGTGGAACTCTTAAGAGCAGAAATTGTGTTTTTCTGTTCCCTGATTTTCTGTCTTAGTCCCTAGTGTTTTCGCCTCTTGTTTCCCTCTGTGACCACCATATCTGTTTTGTGCTCCATTCACTCTCATTCATTTGTTTCACCTCTGCTCCATTTGTCTCTGCCTCCCAGTCCTTATATGTACTTCCTTCCTGTCTCTTGTCATTAATTTCACCTGTTCCTTATCTGTTCCCCAGTTTACACACCAGATTCTTGTTTCTTCTTGTTATCTGTGGCATTTATACTGGTCTGTTTCGTTCGCTCAATGCTAGTTCGTCATACCCTGTGTCCAGAGTCTGTCCCTGTATTTTCCTGTCCCCAGTTCTAGCCTCCTGTACCCCTGTGCCTTCATACCTGTATTCTGTCTGGTCTGGTCTGGTCTGGTCTGGTCTGGTCTGGCCTGGTCTGGTCTGGTCTGGCCTGGTCTGGTCTGGCCTGGCCTGGTCTGGTTTTGGATATTCCTGGTTTGATCTCTGCCTGGCTTTCGACTTTGTGTTTTTGGATTCTGTTTTTTGTGCCTTTGTCTGTGTGGACTGCCTTTCTGTTTTTGAATTCTGCTTGTCCACTCTTCTGCGTGCCCTGTATGTGCCCATCTGCCCGGATTTTGACCATTGCCTGTTTCTAGATTGCGTTTTGGATCAGCCCTGTGTCATTAAACCTGCTATTTTTCTGTTACCCCTGAGTCTGCACTTGGTTCCTCTGTCCCCCATACCTGACACATGGAAGGCATGGAACAGTTCTTTCTTGTTAAAAGAAGGTTGAATTGATGCTGTTACATGAAAAAGGAACAATAATGAATCTACATAGTATGCTGGGAGTATAGTTTCTGGAATGACAGAGCACAAATTTAGAATAATCAGTGAGAAAATGTAGGCCCAATGCGTTCAAGCTGGTTAACTATACTACATCAGTTTTTTAATGTAAGTTTATCATAAATGTGTTTTATATTACTTTTGGGGAATGTTTTTTTGAACTTTGTTTTTGGCACTAGGGACATGTGTTGGGACCATAATATTTTCCCATGTTGTTGTAACATAGGTGGATTTTGGGGTCAAGGAGATTATGAATCAGGAAATGTATACTCTAATCCGTTTTACGTTTGCGACTCAATGTTTCATTGCAAGCTAAGGGAGAACTTCTTTTTGGCGTTTTGCCACAGGTGTTTTTAAAAATTATTGGCTCTTTAGTTTTTATTTATAATTTAGGTAGGTTTGGAAATGGTGCCACTGTCTTCTCAATGGGCTTGAACCAGAAGAGAGATGAGACGAGAACGGCCTTGGAATGGATATGAAATTGAATCATGTGCAGCGATCCATGTCGGAAGCCCTTACAGACGTTTTTATACACATTGCCTCCATTTTAGGGGATTGGTCAAATTGACAAATTAACTCTTAAATAGTTGTCATTTAGAACTTGGGTGCAAATCCTTTGCATTCCAGGAAGTCAGCTACCCATACCCATTGGCACATACTACAAGGTGAAGTGCCGTCCAATCAGTTTTAAGGCATTTGTTTGGATGTTACTGTTGCATTTAACTTTATATGTGTGTGTATATATATATATATATATATATATATATATATATATATATATATATATATATGCATGCATCTCATCAATTCTAGTTTTGTTGATGTAATGTTTTTCTTTTACAATACAATACAATACAATAATACCATTAGTCTTATCCCAAGGGATGCTGAATAATTATTATTACTTCATAATTTAAACCATGAGGGAGAACCATTGTTGATCAGATAGTTTTATTTTTTTCTGGGTGCTCTTGGAAATGAAATGGATCTCACTTGTTATTATTAATGAACTAAGACTTGTGTTTTGAAGATTAGCAGAGAGCACTTTGATATACAAAGCAGTTGGGGATACAAGAGGAATGAATTGTTTTATTGGGGAGCAAATGGTGTTCTTCAGTTAATGAGCTCCTTTTGTGTTTCCATCTTAAAAACGTATCTATCCTTTACACTCAATCTGTCTCAACCTCTCTCTAGAGCTATATTTAGGATGTGCCACTGAGGTTCACACTGAGCTATGCATCTTTCATTAGGGTTGTGTTCCCTGTCTCTTTTCCTTTTTAAATCTCACTTTATTCAGCCTTATGTAAAATGAAGTAGCATTTATGAAAACCTGACAGGTGCCCAAAATTGTTACTTTTCTAGTTTTTGAAATAAACTCCAGAGTCTGTATTCAACAGATGGTTTCGTGTTAATTCCTACTTTGCTAACATGCAACTATCTTCTCCGGGAACATGCATTTTATTACCAGTGTACTGTATGAAATAATTAAATTCTGTCACGTTTCAGGTCTGTCTTGCCTTGTTTATGTTAATCATTTGTCTTAGTCTTAGTATTGTCTTATCATGTATTATGTTAGTCTAGGTTCGTCATGTTGTTTAGTTTATTTCTTGTTACGATTCATTTTCTTGTCATGTCTAGTTATGTTTTCGTTACGATTATTTTACCTTGTTATGTTAAGTTGTTATCGTCTTAGTTCGTTTAGTGTTATGTTTTGATTTATGTTTATTGTTACGCTTACTGGTCGTTGTTTAAACATACACTTTTACATGTCTTTCCGCAAACCTTGCATTCCGGCTTTCTCTCTCTCCCTTTCTGTCACTCACACCCTAATTGTTTCTATTTGTCTATTTACTAAAACCTGGTGGCACGGATGGTGCAGTGGGTAGCACTGCCGCCTCACAGCAAGGAGGTCCTGGGTTCGAATCCCCGTCGGCTGGGGCCTCTCTGTGCGGAGTTTGCATGTTCTCCCCGTGTCTGCGTGGGTTTCCTCCGGGTACTCCGGTTTCCTCCCACAGTCCAAAGACATGCAGGTTAGGCTGATTGGAGAGTCTAAATTGCCCGTAGGTATGAGTGTGTGAGTGAATGGTGTGTGTGCCCTGCGATGGACTGGCGACCTGTCCAGGGTGTATTCCTGCCTTTCGCCCAATGTATGCTGGGATAGGCTCCAGCCCCCCTGCGACCCTGTTCAGGATAAGTGGGTTAAGATAATGGATGGATGGATTTACTAAAACTACTAATGCTAGATCAGGATTGGGTAATACTAACAGACTAATCATGTGTTCATGTTACCTTACGTTTCTCGTGCATGTCATTTACTAATTTACTAATGCTAGGGCAGGATAGGTTTATTACTAACGATTACTAATTAGCTTGTTAACTTGTCATCCATCGCACCTGTTTTCCATTCCCTTGCTGCTCTCTAACTAATTGTCTACACCTGTCTACCCCTGCATTTATAGCCCAGTCGCACTTCTGTTCTTTGCGAAATTGTCTGCCTCTTGTCCGTCAAAGCAACTCTTGAGCATTACTATCATTGATTTCACGTTAAGATCCAAGCCTGTTTTTGACCACTGTTTATTGATTTCTGTTTCGTTGACCATCACTTGCTTTTGACTACGTCCTCGCCTACTGCTTTTGTACCTTTGCCTCGCTGTTTTGTTTATGGTTTCGACTTCCGCATCGCCCTCGACTACGAACTGTACTTCTGCCCCGCTGACACCTCTCCTGCTACCGGACCTCCCTGCACGTCTACCGACTACGAGTTTGCCTCTTCCCTCGGCACCGTGTTTTCTGATTATTTATTGTTTTATTGGCTGGATCTACGTGTATGGACTTTGCTTGTTTTGACTACGCTCCTGGGATTCGTCCCGAATAAAGCCCTGACGGGACTTTATTTTACCATTGTTTCTGAGTCGTGCATTTTGGGTCCAACCCCCACGCACCCGTCTCAAATTTAATTTTATTAGAATAGCGGAACTGTCACAAAGAGGCTTAACAGAGTAACAGAGTCCCAAAATAACCCCAAAAAACCTCGGAAGGAACCCAGCTATAGAGGGGGAGCCCATCCTCCACTGGCCAGCAAGGTATAAATGTAGGATGGATGAAACAGAAGTGTAGTAAAGAATCTATTACAGCAATCCAGCCAGTAGCGTCGTGGTTACATGACTGGGACCCACATGGTTGGTGGTCCAGTTCCCGGTGTAGCCACAATGGTATCCGCACAGCCCGTAACCCCACGTTGCTCTAGGAGGGATTTTTCTCTGCTTAGTCTAATCAACTGTAAGTCACTTTGGATAAAAGTGTCAGCTAAATAACATGTAATGTAATGTAATATAATGTAATCCAAGTGGGTTGAACCCGTAGCAGTTAAAACAGGAACCTAGCTTGAAAACTAGGACGTCCAAATGTGAGAAAGTATAGAGAGCACTTTTAGAGGGGCAGGATGATGCAACTGGAGCTTCAGACCTGGGCACGCCCCAGGGGAGGGACAGGGCTGCAGCGGTCCGTAGCTGGCAGAAAGGGCCGTGGCGGCGCGTGAACTCAGGGCAGAGGATGGGTGGGAGCCACCGGAGAAAAGAAACAAAGGAGTAGAAGGTTAGCCACTGTAGAAGTTACCAGTACACAGACTTAGATGTGGTTTCTGTGCCAAATTGATGTTCTAAATAAAGTGCTCCATACAGAGAATGCCTGTACCACATACAGCAACCCAGTTACCTACCAAGGTTGTTACTAACCCCTCTGGCGCCACAGGGTGGCCTGTAGCATAGTGGTTAAGGTGAAGGACTGGGACGCGTAAGGTCGGGGGTTCTAATCCAGGTGTAGCCACAATAACATCCACACAGCCGTTGGGCCCTTGAGCAAGGCCCTTAACCCTGCATTGCTCCAGGGGAGGATTGTCTCCTGCTTAGTCTAATCAACTGTATGTCACTCTGGATAAGAGCGTCTGCCAAATGCCATGAATGTAATGTAATGTTATGTAATGGCACCACTGAGTCCTGCTCAGTGTCATCAGTCACATGTGGATTTCTAAATACTAGAGTACTGCATGGCAATGGTAGTTCACACCGTGTCTGCTTATGATGTTCCCACGAGGGGCCCTGTATAAAGAAAACAGCAAGTATTACTCAAACTTATTGTTTACCCTAACAAACTGAAATCTGTCAGAAACATACGATTTAAACAATACAAAACTTTTTCCAGTAACACCAACAGATTTTTCTAGCTTACAGAGGAGAATGTGGTGGTCTATAGTATTGAATGCAGCACTTTGGTCGACTAGGACAAGGATAGAGATACAGGCACAATCAAGGGAAAGAAACAAATCATTCATTACGAAGACGAAGGCTGTTTCAGTGGTGTGGTGCTTCCCAAAATCCATTGATAAGCAATTCTTATCAAACATGGAATTAGCCCGAAAGTGTAATGGAGAAGCATCCCCTATCTTTCAGTGATTAATGATTTGCACAATCATTGTCTTTTATTTAATTTCAGTGGCATTCAATTAATGAAGTAATCGCACCTGGATTAAACAGGAGATAAGAGACTGATCTGTGTTGGTTCAGCCATTCATTCCTGATGAAGGCTTCTTCAGCATTTGTGTATTAGTTGTGTCAACATGTATGAGCCCGAATAGAAGTATTCCCTGGAATTACAACTATTACCACACGCACATACGCACACACATACACATACACATACACACACACCCGCATACGCACACACATACACACACACCCCCATACGTACACACATACACACACACACCCGCATACACACACACATACACACACCCGCATACGCACACGCGCACACCCATATGCACACACATACACACACACCCCCATACGCATACACATACACACACACCCGCATACGCACACGCGCACACCCATATGCACACACATACACACACACCCCCATACGCACACACATACACACACACCTGCATATGCACACACATACACATACACACACACCTGCATACGCACACACATACACATACACACACACCCCCATACGCACACGCATACACACACACCCGCATACGCACACGCGCACAAACATACACATACACACACACTCCCATACGCACACACATACACATACACACACACACCCGCATACGCACACACATACACATACACCCCCATACGCACACACATACACACACACCCCCATACACACACACATACACACACACTCCCGTACGCACACACATACACACACACGCACACCCCCATACGCACACACATACACACAGCCGCATACACAGACATACACACACACCCCCTGTACGCACGCACATACACACACACCCGCATACACACACACATAAACACACACCCCCGTAAGCACACATATACACACACACCCCCATACGCACACACATACATACACACGCCCCCATACGCACACACATACACACACACCCGCATACACACACACATACACACACCCCCATACGCACACGCATACACACACACCCGCATATGCACACACATACACATACACACACACACCCGTACGCACACACATACACACACACCCGCATACCCACCCGCACACAAACATACACATATACACACACCCCCATACGCACACACACGCGCTCACACGTACACGCGCACAAACAAACACTCATGCCCGA
Source organism: Conger conger (assembly GCF_963514075.1). Classification (NCBI taxonomy): domain Eukaryota; kingdom Metazoa; phylum Chordata; class Actinopteri; order Anguilliformes; family Congridae; genus Conger; species Conger conger. Next base: position 44,073,348 of record NC_083772.1, on the reverse strand, counting down.
ATAAACCTACTGAAGCACTTTTTCATTGTGCGGATCATTATGCATTTCACCGTGGTCACAATGCCTCTTAGCATTCGACATGCATACATTACCTTTAAAATAATCATCTGAAAACAAAAGCCGTAGTCCCGAGTTTCATTTTCTGCACCTTGAGCAATTGACTAAATGGGAAAATAAATGAATGCATCTCTTTAAGGTGCTTTATGCACAGAATTACCAGGTGGTATCAACAGAGAAGGGAAAAACATAATATGTATGCTTTTCCACTTCACGGCTTTCTCTATGTGTTGTGTGCATAGCTACAAACATCAAACTGGCCAAGCAAATGAGCTCTTAATATCTGAATTCCAAAAATGCCTTGAATTTTCAAAAGCTTGCTAAGCTGCTCTCATGTGGTAAGTCCACAAACAGTAATTCCCTGTATTTTAATTTCTTAAAATTATACACTCTAACCCAGCAAACACGATCCATCTTTCCAGATCATTGGGAATGATTTTTGTGGAATTCGCACTGGTTTGTCAACCCGTCCATCTAAATCACTTATTCCTGGTCAGAATTGCAGGGGGTGCTGGAGCCTATCCCAGCAGGCATTGGGTGAGAGGCACAGGCTGTCAATCAATCACAGGGCACAGTCACGCACCATTCACTCTCTTATACCTAGCAGCCATTTAAACACTCTAAGGAACCTGCCGGAACATACGTGTCAAAAACACGTTTCGCATAAGCAAACAAATCTTATTTTCATTGCAGTTTTTATTTTATTTTCTAAAGCCATTTACTATTACCATATTATTATCATATTGTCATATGTTATTAACATATTATTAACATGTTATTATCTGTGTAAGCCTCCACCTCCAGCACTGCCCTTTGAAGCTGGTGTGGAAGGAGCTCACCGCAGAGGAACCAGTGTGCTAATGAAAATCAATGTGGCTGAAACTATCCACATGGTAACATAACTACTAATATTGTTTTGGGGCATCAAGCGAGTATGCAAGCCTTTCTTTCCTGGCCAAGATGTAAAACCCCCTACACTTCATCCAAAACCAAACATTCACCAATTTGTGTAAATACTGTATATCTGTAATTTATTACCAGCTGCACAATATTTGCAATGGAACATTGGAAGCACATTGTAAATACTGGAATATGTGATGTGAGACTGGTATAGTGGCCTATATTTATGATGTGAACAGGACTTGCTGTCCATGGCTATGGATAAATTATGTTTTATGTGAATTATACCTTATCTGACCTGTGTTATATTGCACAATGACCTTTGGTATGCACTTACGGTTGCTTTGGATAAAAGTATCTCCTAAATAAATGTAGTGCAATGCTGACTATTAAATAGCAGTTTGTTCTGATATAAGCTCTAAAATCTCATTTAAATCCACTACCTCTTTAAAGCTGATTGAATTAAAATTATATTGGCTTATAAAGTAATCTGTCAGTATCCACCCCGAGAATATGTGTGTTTTGTGGTATGAAACCATACAGTTCTATGCAAAAGCATGTATTTATAAGAAATGTCTTTGCTTTTAATAATGGGTTTGGTTTATTTGAAGAGGTTGTAAAGTATATAGCTGGCTTTTAAACGTGGACATGTAAGGGAAATAGCCAAGTGATTCGGCTAATCCCTCCATAATATGAAAGCCATTTGCAGTCAGCCTGGAAAAGTGAGAACTAGCGGGAGAGAAAAATAATAAACATTTACCAGCCTCTGTGATAATTCTCTGGATGTGTTTGCGCTAGGTGAGAGAAGAATAAGCCTTTTAATTCAACTGCTGTTTAGGTGTGGTGGAAATTAATGTCCCCTCTCTCTCTCTCTCTCTCTCTCTCTCTCTCTCTCTCTCTCTCTTTCTCTCTCTCTCTCTTTCTCTCTCTCTCTCTCTCTCTCTCTCTCTCTCTCTCGCTCTCTCTCTCTCTCTCTTTCTCTCTCTCTCTCTCTCTCTCTCTCTCTCTCTCTCTCTCTCTCTCTTTCTCTCTTTCTCTCTCTCTCTCTCTCTCTCTCTCTCTCTCTCTCTCTCGCTCTCTCTCAATTCAATAATTCAATAATGCTTTATTGGCATGACTGCATACAAACTACATTGCCGAAGCAATTCACAATAAAAACAATAAGCAATGCCACATGAAACATAGTATTAATACACTGGAGTAATATGTATGTATGTATGCATGTACAGTATATAAAAATCTCTCTCTCTCTGTTTGTCGCAGTGTGCGTTTTTTCTCCTCCTCCATATCGTGCAAACGGCAAAATAATACCATACGACGGCTGTGCCGTTTCCATAACAATGGGCGCGATATTAACATTAATATTAATAAGCGGGCCGATGATTATTCATACTCAAAAGAGCGGTTGCGACGGGAAACGGCGAGCAGCGAGCGGTTGATTAGGGAGGGATGACGGAGCGGGGGTTTTGAAAAGGAGCGAAAGAAAGTAGCACAGGGAAGAGCATTCATAAGCGGCACACTGGCTGCTCTGTGTCTGCTGGGAGACGAACTCCTCGTCTGCCAAGGACGACAGTCTGAACAGGAGCCTCGCGGACGAGGCTCAAGACAAACCCCGCTCTGTCTGCGAGACAAATAACGGCAAGCTGCAGAAACAACGGCGGGTTTTCCCCTTTAATTAAAACAACCTCTTAGTACAACAGAAAAGGGAAGATGAAGGGTAGACGTGTGGGCCCCGCTGTTGTTTTGCCAGATTATAAAGCGGAGGTTTCCCCTAAAGCTACCAATTACTCTTGTGAATTAGTAAACTAGAAGTTATATTAGCAGAGAGAGTATTGATGCATTAAAAACCAATTAGCAGGCCGTTGTTACAACTTAATGGGGGATGTGTGTGCATGTATACAGTGTGTACGTGGGTGAGTGTGTGTGTGTGTGTGTGTGTCAGTATGTGTGTGTGAATGAGACTGTGTACGTGTGCATGTGTGTGTAAAACATGGAATTCACTTTTTAGGAAGTTATGTTGAATTACTTCTCTCTTCTTCAGTCTAAAGAGTTCAGTGAGGGCTGTAAAGGACCACGGTGTAGCCATAAACGCCTGTACTGATGGACTTCATCCAGAAGGCCAAGGTTTAACCACTTATCGGCAGATGTGACCTGTGCATTACATCTCCCTTAATAGACAGATGTGACCTGCGCATTACACCTCCCTTAACAGATGGATGTGACCTGCGTGTTACATCTCCCTTAACAGACAGATGTGACCTGCGTGTTACATCTCCCTTAACAGACAAATGTGACCTGCACGTTACATCTCCCTTAACAGACAGATGTGACCTAGGCCTTTCTATGGGTTTTCTATAGGGGGTTAAACCACTGCCTGCCTTTAAATATACGGTATATAAAAAAGCATGGCTTCACAAAATGCATACAGATCATCATCAAGCTTTCTGGTCCCTCTCCTCCCCCACTCTCTCCCCCTCTTCCCCTCTTCTCTATTCCGGTCCCTCTCCCCCTCTCCCCCTCTTCCCCTCTTCTCTATTCCGGTCCCTCTCCCCCTCAGCAGTGGCTCCTGAGCTCAAAATCCAGGAGGCAGAAAATATCCCCTTAAACAAATTATTGGTCTTGACCTGTTTTCAATAATTTTACTTGATTAACAATGTGATTAAGTGTTGTTTGCCCTTTTGACATCTGTGTTTCTCTCTTCTCCATTTTTTATCTTATTTAAGTCCTTAGCATTTTGGTTTACTTTGACCCTCCGTGGCCACTGTAGACTGTTGTCATTCATTAATTTCACCTGTGCTCCATTTTGTGTCTCCGCCTCCCACTCCTTATATGTACTTCCTTCCTGTCTCCTGTCATTCATTCCACCTGTTACTCGTTTTGTGCTTGTTAGTTGTGTATTTAAACCTGTCCTTTTCAGCTTCTCGTTGCTAGTTTGTCTCTTGTCCTGTGTCTGAGTCCTTGTTTCCTTACCCGGGTTCTAGCCTCCTCTTCCCTGTGTCTTCGTCCCTGTTACTCTGTCTGTTTTTGCTCTGTTGTTGGATTTCTCTGGTTTTTCATCTCCGGCTGTTTTTGGACTCTGTTTGTTGGATTTCTTTTTGTACCTTTACTTGCCTGTCTTCTTGGTTTTTGAACTTGAACTGTTTTCCCGATTACAATCTGCCTGGATAAGGACCATTGCATTTTGCATTACGTGTTGGATCTTCCCTGTGTCAATAATGCCTGCTATTGGTTCCTCTGTCCCAAATTCTGACAGTTGGTACTAGGCAGGTGTAGCCATTTTACTCAATTAGATAAATGCAGAAAAGTATTTATTTGTGCACATTTCAATCAACATTATTCAAGACAATTACATGTAGCTACTCTTGTAGTCATACTGAATATCATACTGAATATTCCCACTCATACATGAGAATATTCATGGCAAAGATCTATCTATCATTATGCAAATTCACTGAATTAATCAAGCTCAGGTAAGATAGCCTTTCTTGCAATGCAGTAGGTTATTTGTGGATGATGTAAATCATCATTCCTATAAATTGAATTGCATTGTGCAGAATTTGTAGCGCCGAAATTGATTCCTTTAATCTGTCTAATACGGTGTGAAGAAAGAAGCTATATGTTCACCTGCCAATTGATTATTCCCATCATTGGCACACTTGTTAATCAAGGAAAATGACTGAAAACAGGCCAAGACCAATAATTAGTTTTAAGGGGATATTTTCTGCCTCCTGGAGCCGGCACAGCTACCCTACAGATGGGTCACTGCAGCCGGAATCCGCTCCTTTCCGGTCCCACGAGGTGGAACGGGCGGTCTGGCACTCTCACCGCGGTTCAACTGTCTTCCCAGGCCGCTGGGAAGTGGTTTACCCTGTTGCTTGGCAGCCTCCGTTTGAATCACAGGTAGGAGGTAGAGCAGGCCGTCACGGTCGCACAGCAGCTGGGTGAGTGGAGAAGATCGGGGCCGGCAAATGAGGGCGGAAGCGTGTTCGATGATGTAACCGTCATAAAAAGGTGTACGATAAAACAACAGCTCAAGCTAAGCTAAGAGCTGGTTGACCCGTTCAGACCAGCTCCATACTCAACATGGTTTGACCATCTCAAGTGATGTTTAGAAACAGCTGGTAGCTGGTAATTCCAAGCTTGTCATTGTTCAATTGTACACCAGGGTAGAGGTCTGTTTTTCTTCTCTAAGGTGCATTTCCTGTGAATATTCAATTTATGGGCCATATTTGTACCTTAGAACCGTGGTTCTCAACCTTTTTCCCAGTATTCTTGTGGGTTTACTTTGGGTACTCCAGTTTCCTCCCACACACAAAGACATACAGGCATTTGTACACCATTTGGCCTCAGAACCAGAGTTGGTCCCCGCACGCTGCACTGGGGCTGCCCACTGACAGTGACAAGCCTGTATGTATCATTTCTGCACGTGTTTTCTGACAGTGCGGGGAGCCTCGAGCCCCGGATGGGGTTCTGGAGGTGGGTTTGGCTGGAGGCGGCGGAGCTGGTGTTGACAGACCGTGGTGAGGGAGTGGGTGGGAAGGCCAGCGGAGGATGGGAAGTACGGTGGCGGGCGTACAAGGCCGCATGATTGTGTGTGGGAGCCCTGTGATTACCTGCCCTTGACAAACAATGGGCAATTAAAAGGAAAAGGGAATGCTTAGAAGTGGACCTCAAACTCAAGCCTGTGTTATATTACGAATATCGGCACGGCAAGGGGGTCACCAGCAGACCCGGGTCAAATACGTATTTGTTTTGGATTCAAATACTTTTCTACGCGTTACAGAGATAGTATTTACGACACAAGCACAAAAGGGCAAGCTCTATCTTCCGGTTCTCTTGGTTGGCTCAGTTGCACCGGGAAAGATCAGTTGAGCACAGAAAGGTTTTTGGATCTAAAACAATTATGTATTTGATCCAGATCTTCATCGCCCCTTGCCTGACAGCACCACCACGTCTGTCCCAATATAACCTGCTTCATCATGAATATCTGTATGTGTTCAAATAATATTTGTTTTGGATTCAAATACTTCTCTGTGCTATATTGAACTTGCCTGTTGAATATGAGCCTGCGAGCAGGAGGATATGTGGGGGGGGGTTACAGTTTTGGGATCATTTCATTCATTCCAATACCCCAGGCAAGCTTAGTCAAATGCAGAAAACTGGGACTACACATTTTATAATATAATATATGCCAAGTAGAAATCACAAGCACTTTTTTTTGGCAAAATGGAGGGTTGAAATGTGTATTACAGAGGAACAGTAACACACAAGTGTAAATGTTAACTAATGGCATCTGAATTACCCGGCCATCAACACGGACAAGATACATCATTTTTAGCCACCAGCCATGGCAGGAATCTCAGTTTCAGTCAGCCCATCCAATCCCAATCAGCACTTAATGAACTGTTACAAACCCATTTTGACAGAGCTCTCTGTACGTTTTTTGGGGTGGAATTTCTCGCGAGCGAGTGACTGCGCGGAGGAGTTAACTCCCCCCGACATATGCTAACGCCGCCTTTCCCGTTGTTTCCGCGGACGAAAACCGAGGTGGAAAACAACGTGAGAGGCCGCGGCGTTGCCTCACTGCCTGTGGACCCCTCTAATCGAAAGCACCGCCAACCCGGCGTGCCCATTAACTCTGACCGGGTCCTCTCCTCTACCGGCCTGCTCAAAGTCACTTGGCGCAAATCTGCAGCGCTCAAACGGCAGGCAGTTCCAGCTGAACGGAGATCAGGCTACGGTTAGCCTCCGTTTAACCTCCGAAAACCTCTTAGCTGCGCCGCACGCCACGGGAAACGGCCCTGGCGCTTAGCCGTCGCTCTCGTTTTTGTAACCCGAAATCATCGTCGCTCCGTCCAGAACTGCGGACCAAGATATGCCCGTGGGTTCCTATGTCCCTAAACAGACAAGCGGACTGTGTTTGGCGGGCATTAAATCATAGGCAGATGGTGTAAATGTGAAAGGTAGAAGAAAGCTGGCCGTCAGAATGGAAAGTCGGTAAACATCTCCCTAAAATGCATGTGGCAGTGCAGTGGATCTAGCTTTGGCTTTGCTTCTCACGTAGGCATGTCAGCAATCACATTCACTCCAGGTGTCTAATTTCACAAACACAGTTGTCCTTCACTCAAAGATGGCAGTGTGTGTGTGTGTGTGTGTATGGGGGGCGGGGGAGGGCGTCCTGTTCATAGACCCCCTACACAGGGAGACACCAAATGTTACAGTATGTCCTTACAGTGTTTGTGAAATCTTTTGTCAGTCACAAAGCCGCTGCAACATTGTGCAAAGCTTTGTGTTAGCGAAGTCCACGCAGTATTCGGCAGGCAGTATGATTACTGCATTAAGGACAGTTGTTTTCCTCTTCAGAACCATTCCCGGCTTTCCAGGCACCAGCCATATCTTGAATATGAATGCATATGAATCACAATTTTTACAAATGTGTTCATTGTTATTATTCCAAAAATGTATTGCATTATATCTGGTTTGTAAAGAGAAGAATGAATACACAGCTTAGCCAGCAGCACAAATTGCATACCGTATTTATCTCTTTCATGGTGCAGTACGCTGCTGTTTTTATTTTATGTATGTATTTGTATTGTAATGTATTTTTTAATCAGATGTAGCCAAATAACCTCCATAAACCCGCAGCTGGCAGAGAATGAGATTCGTTGGGAGAAATTCAGCTCCAAAGATCGCGTGAGTGCTTAATTTTGGGGTGTGCCCAAAGCCTCTCCAATCTCCATTACTACAAACTCTCACGGTGGCAGACAGTGCAAGCAAGCAATCTGCTCCCCTAGAGTTACCGACATCCTCCTCACCTGAGCCAAAGAAAGATCTGGCAACAGCGATCCAAGGTAATAAAAGAGCGAATGATTGTGGCTTTCTCGAGAGGAGGAGAACATAAGAAAACCAGAGGGGATGAAAGCCAGGCAGCCTGACGGTGCACTGGGGAGCACTGTCCTCTCACAGCTAGAAGGTTCTGGCTTTAAACCCCGGCTCGGGCCTTTCTGTGGGCGGTGTGAGCGTAGTGGTTAAGGTGCATGACTGGGACCTGCAAGGTCAGGGGTTTGATCCCCGGTGTAGCCACAATAAGATCCACACAGCCGTTGGGTCCTTGAGCAAGGCCCTTAACCCTGCATTGCTCCAGAGGAGGATTATCTCCTGCTTAGTCTAATCAACTCTACGTCGCTCTGGATAAGAGCGTCTGCAAAATGCCATTCATGTAATGAGTTTGCATGTTCTCCTCGTGCCTGTGTGGGTTTACTCCAAGTTTCCAAAGACGTGCAGGTAAGGTTAAATGGAGACTCTAAATTGCCCCTAGGAATGAATGAATGGTGTGTGTACCCTGCAATGCAGGTAAAATTAAATGGAGAGTTTATTTTCCCTAGGAATGAGTGTGTGTGAATGGTGCGTGTACCCTGCAATGCAGGTAAGATTAAATGGAGAGTTTATTTTCCCGAGGAATGAGTGTGTGTGAATGGCATGTGTACTCTACAATGGTGGCCTGTCCAGGGTGTATTCCTGCTTTTTGCTCAATGCATGAATCTGAATCTGACCTGGAATACGTGGGTTAGATGATGGAGGGATGGGATGAAAGCTTGTTAACATAGCGCAGTTGCCTCACAGCAAAAATACCAATATTACTTTCAGTGTGGAGTTTGCATGTGCCCCCTAATCTCCCTGTGTCTGTGTGGGTTTTGCTTTTGTAAGGTTTCCACCGGATACTCGGGCTTCCTCCCACAGTGAACGGAAAGGCAGTAGGCAAATAGGAGACTGAATTGCCGATAGGTATGAATGTTTGAGTGAATGTTGGATTGGCTGTGAATGGTGGATTGGCTGCCTGTCCAGGGCGTATTTCTGCCTCTCGCCCAATGCATGCTGGGATAGGCTCCAGCCCTACCCCCCCCACCCATGACCAGAAATAAGCAGAATTTAGAAAATGGATGAATAGAAGGGGCATTCAAGTTGTTTCCACTCTCCCAAGCTGGTGCCAGGGGGCATGCCCGTATATACGATAGTTTCTGAATTGGACATTCAAAATTACGGTTGGATTACAGATGCAAAATTACAAAATAATAATTTGGCATCTCTACTCCCATATTCGGTCAGGGAAAATGATAAAAATGTAGTCAGCCTAACATACTACCTGGACAGCAAATACTCTCTCGTTTCTGAATTGCAAACAACTGATGTTGCTATCTAAATCCTGTGCCTGCTCTCCTGTCTCCTGAAGACTTAAACAAGATACAGGCTGTCAGGTTGTGGATCTTTCACTCACTCTCTCTACCAGAACCAGCAGGGGGCATTACCAAATGATATGCAGCTCACAGTGTGTTTTCCCTGTGCACTGTGCATCAGTCACATCCGTTGTATTCTGATTCTCATTTAAATGTTGATGCGTTTCACACCCGTTGCCAATCAGGTGAAAGCTTGCATGCTGAGCCTTTACATTCTTTTGACACATTTAATCCCTCGTTAATGACAACGTACAGTTGGAGTGAGGATATGCAGCATTTCATTTATTTAAAATGTGTGTATATATTATACATGAATGTCAAACACTCTTGTTGCAGGAGTCCAACAGGGTCTTGAAAACCCTCCCACTATATAACCATTCACAACCAAACCACTTTATGTGTGGAATTTGTGCAACCATGGTCAATAAACACTATCCTGTGCAACACGGGATAGTATTTACAGTGACCAGTGATACAGTTACACTGACCTAAGGAGGTGTACAGCATGCGTTCTAGTCCATTGACTAATCTCATACTTCAGGTCTCGTCTGTTTCCTTGACAATAAGAATGACTCCAGCATAAATCACAATCATATCACTGTACTCTGTGGAGGAAGATGAGATGAATTTACTAATAAAAAACATGGAGAACATTTGTGATACATAGGTAGGCTACATTTAGCATTTAAAATTGAAATTACATACATTATTTCGTAATGTTTATTGTAGTTCACATAGATATAATCCGATCATTACAGCTGGGTTGGTTCCATCATGTTTCTCTTTTTTATTTCTTTGTTTATATATTAATTATTTACGGTGCTACTGAAGTGTCACTTCATTGTTCCGCTGAATACACATGACATTATTATTGCATTACATTTTTTGCTTAACTGCCTTTCTTAACGGAGAAAGGCTGGGTCGCTGTGTAAATCCTCATCGAAGCTTCCTGGTCGATCTCTGAATCGCGAAGAGTACAGGAAATTCTGTCAGTGGTGATTTATGATGGATTTCTGGGGGAGTCCGGATTTCATACTGTTCTATCTATCGTGGGCGGGGGTAAAAACTCAACACTTTTGCAGTTCCACAAATCAATGGCTCGATATGAATCCTTGAAAATATACGATGGATTAACATCGTTCACATTTGACTCTGACACAGCAGGTCTGTTATGTTATAAAACAAGATTAAGCTGTTCAGAGCGAATTAAATTACCGAGGGCTAGCAATTATTTGTAATATTTATTGTGCTGTAAGTTTAATGAGATAGGTTTGAAAATACAACGGAATTCGCTTCACGTACTTATTTCTTACACTCATTTACATTCTGGAGCTCCTTCCCTAGCCCCCACCCACCCAAACACTCCCCTCCCCGCGCGCGTGCACCGCGTTGCCATCCCTGATCATTCCCCCGTCCTCCGCCGTCTCTCCGCTAAAGCACGTCCCGTGTATTCTTAGCGAGAAAGATGCGGTACCTCGACAAACACACGAGATATTTCCACTGATTTTATTTTTATTTTTTTGTGTTGGGATGCACATGGAAATGGAAAGTTATTATTTTCTAATGACTTGGTCAGCAAGTACGGAGTGGTGTGTGGAAACTGTACGCCAGTGGGAATGAGACCTGCCCTGCATCGACAGCGTTATTACTTGGAGAGAAGTCGCCGGACTGGGAGTGCCAGGAGTAGTCCCGTGTGCTCAGACGGTCTGTCACCTCGCCAGTCTGCCAGGCTTGCCCGGTTGGAGCCACATTGGAGCGCTATTTTCATGTAATTCATGCCTGTTCGTTTGCTTATTTGTCCGCATCGTCGGCAAGGGGATAGGTAAAGAACACGGCTCCTTGTTTCAGGAAAGAATCTACATATTTTCCTACCGAGGGCTTTTGGTTTCTTTTCCATGGATTGAAAGGGAGGTATCCATGTACGAAAATTCCGCTGAGAGAATGTAACGGAGACTCGTCTTGGATGTTGGAACACAAATAAGGCGGAGACCTTTGAGCGGTTGTTTTTGGACAAAGTTCAAGGTTAATGCATCGTTTTGTCAGGCTGCGTTTTTTAGGAGTTCCGTTGCTCCGGGATAAATGCGAATTCGTATTTTCCTTGGCTTGCCGTCGGAATACATGCTTTTGATGAAAAAAATTCTGCTGTGGTCAAGCGAGTACACTGGATGTGTTTGAAATGGACGAGTGTGATGTAAAAGTCATAATATGAGCCGTTGCTTATATGCGTTGTGGATACAGACAAGGACATCGCATCAGTGCCTGATAGGTAAACAGTGGATCTCTATTCTCACACAGATAACAGAATTCAATGACTGAGTCCTTGTCTCGTGAATAGAGGCTGGCCACAGTTAATTCTTTCTGTCCGTATTATATAGTCCTGTCTGTGTTTGGCGAAGCTCAGAAAATCTGCTTTTTGTCTGGATGTCTATCTGTATAACTCGGCTGAGAGTTCCTAGCTGGCGCCGCTTTAAAAACCTCATTGCCGCCTCGGGATAGGCTTCATCCAGGGCACTGTCGAATTCTTCATTGTGAGAGAAGAGAGGGGCAAAGTTGGGCGCTGCACACCCGCCATCTCCTCATCGACCCGACGGTTCTTGCGATGAAAGGATCTGGGGGAGTCAAATCAAGGTAATGGATTATCTATTTATCCTACTTTACGTGCTTATGGTTGTCAAACGAGCGAAGCGATTCCCTCTGCGATAATAATGTATGTTCGCACTGCGCCGGCAACAGTGGATGTGTATGTGGACACTTGAAGCCTTGCTTGGTAGACATAATAGACCAAAAGTGTTGATTTTTCCTTGACCATATATGTCTGAGTGCTCGTGTGTTTGTGTGTGTGTGTGTGTGTGTGTGTGTGAGAGAGAGAGAGAGAGAGAGAGAGAGAGAGAGAGAGAGAGAGAGAGAGAGAGAGAGAGAGAGAGAGAGCGTGTGCGCGCGTTGGATTGTTCATTTCATCTGATTAAAAAACTATGCTTGCTGTTCGAACTTTGTTGATTATACATATACAACTATGTAATACGGAGCTGTAAAATAAGCTTGACTTTTGCACATAACTTAGCCGACTCCGTGTAGCTATAGCATTATCATATCCGAGTGATATTTAAATATATCGATAACGAAGCAAGCAAACGCATTCGATGTGAAGGCGTAATTGTGCCGATAAGGTTTTGATTTATATATTTTACCAAGGACTGTCTCAATATAACATTGTTGCCATTCCACATAAGCCGAGGTATCGAACAACCTAATGTGGTGAATATAGACTTGCTTGCTTCGTGTTTAGCAGTGTGCAGTGGCGGGCAGCAGTCCCAGGTGGATTAAAATTGAAGGTTTTATGGGTTCATGATGAATTTGTACGAATTTTAGTTAGAACAGCTGACATAAATATATGTATATATGTGTGCATATGCATATACAAATGAATACAAACAACGACACAGTATTGTAGTTAAATGTATTTGCAACAAATATATTTCCAAATTCCTTCAGTTAACTGCAACGAGAAGGCATATTTTCTACTTGCTAATAGAGACGGAAGACGGCGGTATTTTCAAGCTCCTGCGCACCAGGACCACGGACAGCTCCCAATTCTCCATAACGGTCAGGTGTGAAGATATTTTTTTCCTGACAGTTTTCAGGTTTTAATTCAAGGGTGCGGGAGCCGTTCACGCGATCAATAGACCGCGTCGACAGAAAAATAATCGATTCAGATCATGTTCACGGGTGTTTGGTAGTTAGGATATTATAAGGTAGCAACTGAAAGCGTGTGATCAGAGATCTGATTGCATGACATAGGGTCGTGATTTATGGTTCTTCTCTGATATACACACATGCTATTGTAAAAATATGGCGATGATCACCAGAGATGGTTTTCTGAAAAGAAGAAAAAAAGCAATTTTAGTATTTCACTGAAGGTCGAGTCATCAACCATTTTCTACCGCTGTATGGGCACAGACATTTACACGAACACTCTACAGTCGGCACTATGACTGCCCTGACAACTGGGCTCCACACGAAGTAAGAATCCGGTGCCAGCCTTGGACAGGTTTGCATGCGGAGAGCTGTCAGGACTGATCAGGTGGGCTGAAGCAAGTTCACGCCGCTCTACGGCAAACTTAAAAATAATGGACACGCGGCCAACAAACAATATCATTCTTTTCAACGGGATATTTCAAAACCCCACAGTCCTTGATGTTTATTTTTCTTAATGTATACTTATAACCGTTTTTACAGAGACCCATCAAAGGAAAACAAATTGGAAGAAAGAAAGAAAAGGAGAAAGCATGCGGGTATTGATTAACTACATCCAGGCCGTGTCTGACAGGTGCATGGACGCCCTGGTGTGGCAGCATGCTTGAAGACGGTTCAATCACAGTCCCTGCTGTGGCACCGCATGTCCGCATCTGCCGCGGGGCTTCGCGTCCTCACTTCGGGTTCCTCGGTAGAGCACTGTAACGTCTGGCTAATGCAATGGTTTCAGCCCTCCCGCCGGCGCTCGTCGCGGGTGCGGGCAAGCAGGCGCCCGGATGCTTTTCAGGTCGAACTGGCCTACTGCGCCATTCAGTCATACTATCAAAAGAACAATATGAGCGCTCCGTTTATCACAATAGACAATAGACAGCAGGCAATACCGGGCATTTGTTTAATTCCACTTGAGACAGATGCACTAGTGCTGTATCACGGTTCGCCGAACACGGTTCGCTTTCACATATAGGTGAAAGCATGTAATATCATATGTACGCTATGTAGTATAGAAACGTATGGGTACTTCCACATGGTACTAAGATTCAGATGCAGCCTTATCGTTCGCCTGTAGCCTAATGCAAGTCTACATATTGCAGTGCAGTTTAGAGCTTAATCTGATGCTGAAATTGCAGGGCATAATGGTAATTAGGGGTTAAGAGGTGACAAATTACCCCGAGAGGACTAAGGGCAATAAACGGGTGTGCAGTGATAATGGGTAGCTGAAGCATTTCAGTCTGAGCGGTTCCTTGCAATTCCGCAAATACAGCACACAAGGGAAACCTCGGGTTTCATAACCACCATATCGGGTGCTTTCAGCCGTCTGCGCTCTACGTCTTCATGCGTAGAAAAGGCAGAACCGCGAGGAGTTTGCGCACTCCTGCTTCGGCTGCACTGTAATGACCAAAGCGTGGAATCTCTTTCGCAGATGCAGCTTCGCACCTATCAATGAACACCGCTCCCTATTGAAGCTCTTTCATTGTGTGCCCACGCTAAAGCGCACGCTAAAGCAAGACATAACCAAATAACTTTGTATTATTATGAAGAAATATAACATATTGAAATAATTGTGTATTTGACACGGCCAAAGCACATTAATAACATGTGTGTAAATGCGCCAGACTTATTCATTTTCACCTGTAGACCTCGGGCTACATGCCTTTGAAGTTCTGGTATTTGGATTGGAAGGGAGCCCACGCGAACACGGGGAGAACACTGTGTCACCATGCCACTCATTATTCCCGGACACTGTTCAATATTGCCCCGTTACTACTATTCTGTGACAAATGCCGGTTGAAACTCTATAGCCTTTCCCCACGTCACTGCTATTGGGAAGTGCGTGTTCTCTTCCAGTTTCACCTGCTCGTGTGTTGAAGGCTAGTCGCAGTAGGCTATTAGAAATTAAAATAGTTAGCGAACCCAGTAACTGGGTTAATGAATTCGTTCACACTGAGCAAAATATTTTCTTTAGACGCTGGTGTAATTCAAGTGGAAGGGGAGATATATAGCATTTTCAGTAGCCATGAAATGGCAACATAAGCTAAACATGATGACCTGCATGCATGAATAAAAATGCGATTTGACGCACCATAAAATATACACAGATAAGTATTGTCATTAAATTGCGATCATGTGTTCAAGGTTAATCTAGTGTATAAACGCTAGCGAAGAAAAGATGAGACAATTACAGCGAACAAGGGTGACGAACTGTGTTTCAGTTTTTGGAATAATAATTTATATCTCTAGGTTTTTGGGGTTATTCCACTTTACCAACAGTAGTAGACATAGAGTTGATGCAATTGCTGCTCAAATAGATTATTCTTCCAAGTCTCAGTTTGACTCTTTCAATGAGGCACTGTGATATTTATACTCAAGGAAATAACTGTCAAATGAATATGTTTGGTATCCAAAATGTAGCTATTAAAATTACGCCATTATACACTCACCGAGCACTTTATTAGGAAAATGTTTTCGTTATTACACCTACTTATTCATGCGATTATCTAATCAGCCAATTGTGAGGCAGCAGTGCAATGCATACAATCATGTAGATACGGGGCAGGAGCTTCAGTTAATGTTCACATCAACCATCAGAATGGGGAAAAAAATGACTTTGACCGTGGAATGATTGTTGGTGGTAGTCGGGGTGGTTAGAGTATCTCAGAAACTGCTGATCTCCTGGGATTTTCACGCACAATAGTCTCAAGAGTTTGCCAAGAATGGTGGGAAAAACTTTTTAAAATCCAATGAGCAGCAGTTCTGCAGACAGAAATGCCTTGTTAATGAGAGACGTCAGAGGAGAATGGCCAGACTGGTCAAAGCTAATAGGAAGGTGACAGTAACACAAATAACCACCCATTACAACAGTGATATGCAGAAGAGCATCTCTGAACACACAACGCATCATAACTCTAAGTACATAATCTACAAGTCTAAAAAATGAGTCTAATAAATACCTAATAAAGTGCTTGGTGAGTGTCTATACAGTGCATGCCATAATGTTTGGGACAATGACATTTTTTCTTGATTTGACTCCAGCAAATGCCTCCAAGCTCATTAGACAGCTCTTCACCACCCTACAGCAAAGCAAAAGGTGACAACGTACTAAAAATAACTCCTTTCATTTCCATAGCAATAATATGTCCATGGTGGTGCCCTGAATGGGGAGGGATGCTGTCCCTACAAAATGCTTTAACCAATCTAAAATTGTGCAGTAGAGCTCAATCAAGAAAAGGTATTTTCCTATAATTTGCGATTTCCTATACTTTTTTAAATATAATTTAGATTCCTCCATGCAAAACCTTCCTTTGGACCTTCCATTTCAGTTAAAACCACAGGATTTGATGGGATTTAAGTTTGGCCATTGCGGAACATGAATGTTTTATTTCACTTAACCATTAACTTCTGTGTGGATTTTGATGTATGTTTGGAGTTATTGTAGAGCTGGACAATCTACCTATGACCAAGTTTCAGCTCCTAGCAGAGATAAGTGGCTTTTCTTCCAGAAATGCAGCATACTTTGTTGAATTCTTTATGGCATTGATCTTAAATAGTGCCCCTGGACCACTGAAAACAAAATAAATCCGAAACATCAATGACCCACCATCATATTTGACAGTAGGTATGAAATGCTTCTCCTTGTATTCTTCTTTTGCCCCAAAATGTTGATGGTGTGTATGGCCAAAACATTCAATTTTGGTCTCATCTGGCCATAGCACTCTCTTCCAGTCATAATTCCAATGACATTTGACAAACTCCAGATGCTTGTTTTTGTTTATTGTGCTCAGCAAGGGCTGTTTTTGTGCTCAGTGGTATGTTTAACCTTATGTATGTCTTTTTTTATCTGTCTGTTCTGACTGTACAGTTTGTTGGTTGTTCCCATGCTGTCAGAACATTGCTTTTATTGTCACAGAACCATTTCTGTGTGAATTTTGAGGTATGCTTTGGGTTATTGTCTTGCTGGAAAGTATACCCACAGCCATGTAGTGGGGGTAACCAGATTGTCAGCCAACGTTGCCTGATACTTGGTGGAATCCATCATACCATTTATTTTAACCAGTGCCCCTGGTTTAAAACAGCCCCAAAACATCACTGACATTTCACCAGAGGAATGGTCCAAAATCCCTCCAGATGTGTGCCTTAACCTTCAAGAATTACAAGAAAAGAAGTCATGCTGTTATCCTTGCCAGAGGTGGAATGGACCTAGTACTAAACCAGGGGTACCAATAATTTGGTTGGGTCCATTGAATCATATAGTTTATTTTTTTAAATATATTTTGTGCATTGGCAGTGACGGCTGCCAATTGTTCTGGAGCCCACTTCATATAGGAGAAAGAGAGATGGAGAGATAGAGAGCCTTGCTGAATATGCTTTTTTTTGGGAAATGTTTGCTTGGGATCACTGAAAATTGACTGCTAGCTCTTTCCGACCTGCCTCAGTGAGTTAGCAGATCCTCACTCGAGAGGCCACAAGTTGCCCTGTACTGTGTACGATGTTCCCAATCTTCTCTTCACTGCTGCCAACTATACCCCTCTGAAGGGTCCCCTGTGTCCCCCTGTGGGACGCTCAGCCCTGCAGATCCACAGCAGTCTGAACATTATTTAGCTTGTTATTGAGCTGACGCTTTAAGCCAAAGCTCAGACACACAACCCCCCACAGGGTTATGGGTCTTGCTCAGGGGTCCAGCAGCTGTGCGGATCGGATTGCGGCTACACCGGGGATCGAACAGCAGTCATGGACCTTAACCACCAGGCTAAAGGATGCCCTGTGTATCCACCCACCCCAATCCTACTCCAGAGATGGTGTGCCCTGTCAGTCATCAAGGCCCTGGGAATATGAATACTCAGAGCATGTGGGAGCTCCTCTCCTGGCACAGAGTGTCCTTCAGGTGAAGATGGATGAACACCCAACGGAGATCACGGTCGCGGTTCTGCTGAGGAAAGGTGGGGATTACCTCCTCCCAATATGAAGTGCACAGTGTTTAGGGAGTTCGCTCACAAGGTGTTTTGGGGTGGGGGGTTAGCTGGCGGTCGCTGGATGGTGCGACGCAGGATGATGGGTGTGGAACGGCCCTTGATGCACACAATGCTTTGTCGTCTGGATGGGCCCCACCCATCATACAGATTATACAGAGAAATGTAACGACAGTACTGTAAGTGCATCATCATGAGGTGATGCTGCCCTTGGCTAAGACTCGGCTCTTCATGCCCGGTAATTTTTTATTGTACTGGTTAGTTATATCCTTGTCATAATAGAATTTAGGATAAATCTATGATTAAGTTCTGCTCTTCCCAATATGTATGCCCTTATGAGTGTGTTTGTGTTTCCTCTTGCATTAAACAGCTGGTGTGCTAGGATGTATCATTACGAATTATACTACAAGTAGGTATTTAAAGGTGATTGGGTTGAGGTAAGATCCACTAAAGATGATTGGACACAGGTAGTGGTCACTAAAGAACAAGTTCAGCTAGAGTGTGAGCACAATTTAATTCCACAATGCAGTGATGAAAAGTTTACTGGGTGTGGAGAAAGGCCTGACAGCTATATCAGTTTAAGCATTGCTGCTAAACCAGTTATTAAGTTTCGGGGGCAATTACTTTTTCACATGGGTGATAAGGGTGGTAAATGTTTTCAGTAAACAATCATATAAAATTTTTGCTTTTGTTTACTCGGGTTCCCTATTAAATAATATTACATTTTGTCATATAATCTGGAATCATTCAGCGCCACAAACATATCACGGGGTTGTTAATATTTTTTTATTTGCAATTCACCTGCAAAATAAACTTTTTTTTCTGGAACTCACTACTTCAAGCCCTTAGAGAAATGGTACCAAGGAATATGCCTTTCATTGTCTGAGTCTGTGGCAAGGGGAGGGTTGTAAACTGTGAGCATGGCAAGGGGGAGGCAAGAGTTATTTTGCCCAGTTTTGCAAATAAAAGGCTGATAAGCATCTAAACTGCTGTTCTCGCTAGCGGAGAGTCTTTTTAACAGTCTGGCATTGCCAGTTTGCGGTTTTATTATGTCACAGTTTTTTGTATTCTATAAATATGCATGCAACAATAATTTTGGACATTGATGACTCAAGCACAAGGGGGCAAAGTGGATAGGGATAAATTCAAGGTTTTAAATGACCCATAAATTGGTTTCTTACTCATCATTTCTTATTTGTTATTCCCGGTCCACCTTCAGTTTTTTACACCGGTGTTGTAACTGCTGATTCGCAATTTCATAGAAAGATTTTAAAATGCTGAAATCATCTTGGACCACACATTACACAACTACACAATTTAGCCAATACAGCCAGCTTCTCTATTTTGTGCTAGTTCAGAACATTTCAGGATGTCAAGTAACGTTAGCAAACTAGCAAAACATTAAGAGAGCTGGCTAATATCTCAATGTAATGTTAATGTACTTCACAAAACCATTCACAGGTATATCAGATGGCAGTTCACAATTTAAAATGCAAATAGCTTTATCGGCACAACAAAGGTCAATAAAAAAAATGTTGAGTCTCTGTGGCAACAAACCACAGGCAGCGTATGAATTTAGATTGGTGATAAGGCTTGACCTGGACTACCTGCCAAACACTGAATGATTATACAAATTGAATCGCCACCTATCATCCGATCAAGATCAGGAGACCAGACCATGATATAATGCCAGATAATATTGGTTATCAGAACTTTTACCTCCTAGTAATCGTTATCAGTGACAAAATCTTCATATCGGTCAGGCCCTAGGATGTAATCCAATAAATGCAAATGGAAGCAGTTACCTTGGATGCAGAGTGGCTGTAGAAACTGAGTTTGCAGCTAATTTGAGCCAAAAAACCAGGTCAGCAAAGGATTAAAGGAGGAAATGGTTCTTCAAAGGTGATACTTATTGTAATTCAATCAAGGTAGACAAGAAAAAAAAAACATTGAAAGTCCTTTGCTCTAAGTTCACCTCTGTGGCAGCCAAATTAGACTTGGTCCACTGTTTGCTCTTTCTTTCAATTTTTATGAGATGTTTTGTACGGAGCCCCCCATGGGTCAGGGAATTTCAAAAAAACATGTGCAGCACTCCATCCATGCAGAGTGGGTAAGAAGTGTTTATCGTATGCTTGCAAAATGCTGATAACATTAAGTATTGATAATGTTAAATGTTGATAACATTAAATGTGCTTATCTAATGCACAAATTACTCATTTGAGGGAACAATTTAAGTCCTTTCAGGGCATGAATTGCTCATTCTTCTATTCTACAAGTATTTTATGGCATGAATTATTTGACGACACCCTATCCTCATAATTCAAGGGAGAGATACAGTATATAATTCAAGGGAATGGATTACTATTTTGAGGGAACAGATTACTCATTTGAGGGAACAGATTACTGATATGAGGGACGAGATTACTCATATAAGGGCACAGATTACTAGTTTTAGAGAACAGATTGCCCTGTTTGATTCAATGAAATGCATCAATGTTGTGCATTGAGAACATGCAGTTTGAAGGAGCCTATTATGCTGTATACCTGCAGAGACTGCAGTCGTATCACAGAGTACATGTAGGCCAGGCCATGCAACTTTGGGGTTGAGGGCTGGGGGCGACATTGGCTCAGAAGGTAAGAGCTGTCGTCTCATTGGTTCAGGAGGTAAGAGCTGTTGTCTCATTGGCTCAGGAGGTGAGAGCTGTCGTCTCATTGGCTTAGGAGGTAAGAGCAGTCGTCTGGCAGTTGGAGGGTTGCCGCTTTCATCCCACCCTGGGTGTGTTGAAGTGTCTCTGAGCAAGACGTCAAACCCCAAATTGCTCCTGATGAGCTGGTTGGTGCCTTGCATGGTAGCCAATCGCTGTTGGTGGGTGAGTGTGTGAATGGGTGAATGAGAGGCATTAATTGTACAGTGCTTTCGATTAAAGGCACTATATAAATGCCAACCATTTACCATTGGGGGACAGAGGAACCAAGCGCAGACTCAGGGGCAACTGGAAAATAGCATGTTTAATGACACATGTAGATTAGGGGCAGACAGAGCGTAATCCAAGGCACAGGCAGGCTTCAGAAACCATGTAGTCAGTCCAAACAGGGCAGAGGTACAGAAATCATAATGCAAAGAGACAGTCCAAAGAGCAGGCAGGGGTCATGAACAAAACAGAAGAGAACTGAGCAGAGCAGAGCAACACAGATACAGGGCACAGGTATGGGGAACCTAGAACCGGGGTCGGGAACAGAAACACAGAAAGAAGAACTAGCAACAAGAAACTGAACAGGACAGGCTTAAATACACTAAGTGATTGACAGACAATGAGAAACAGGGGAACTTAATGACAAGAGACAGGAAGTACATATAAGGAGTGGGGAGGCGGAGACATAAGAGGCGAAAACACTTCGCTTGTTTTCGACAAAGACAGAAAATCAGGAAACAGAAAAACACAGAAGCTGACACAAATATAACATGATTATGGGGGGGTAAAAATAATTTACCACAATCAGCTGTCAATCAAAAGGCAACTTCTGCACTCACTTATCACCTGAGCAGCTTCATGCTGTAAAACTCATGAAACCATTTTTAATCAGAGCGGCTCATTAACTGCAAATACTTATGTCCTCAGCAATTGAATTAGAAGCTCATAGCCAAACCAGAAATTAAAACAGTCTCACCTCCCCATTTGATCACCGATATTTGGATTGAACTCTCTATGAAAAATATACCCATTGTGTTCCGGGAATGTAATCGGAAATAAGCCTAGGATCACACTTTAGCAGCAGACAGGATGAGTCAGTGCTAATAACCCAGAAACACCATGACAAATTCTACCAGCGGAGAGCCTAGTTTCACTGAGGACGTTGATCGCTTTCTCTCTTCTGCAAATCCATTCATTTTCAACTTCAGTCTGTCGGCACTTTGATGCCACATGCAGATTTTATGCCAAAATCACTAATTTGGGTCGCCTCTTCTATCTCTGCAATGTGGATTGATGGCTTCCAATTCCACCGTTTTCAAATAACGGGGAATGCATTACAAAGGATTAAAGGGATTGGAGGGGGAAAAAATGAGCGAATGATCTGGTTTTAAAACTTCTATTTATTTATTTTTCGATTAGAAATATTGCTCTACTGTGCAAATTGTGTGTTATCGTGGCCCCTAACACATTGATATATGAGTTCCTTCCAATCCAGCATACCCCAAGCACAGTGATTAAATACCCAGTTCCCTCTGTATGCAATTATCATTGCATTTTATTACCTCTATCACAATTGAACAAGTATTCTACTTACTGTAGAGAATATTAATACTGTTCAAAGATGACTGTCCAAGCCAGTACACCTCCAGCTATTACAAGTGACACGGACTGGGGGGAACATGATGGACAGGAGAGGAGAAAGCACACGATGTATTGCATTGTGACCTCTGCCTTTACAGCAAGGCCACAGACTGCCCTCTTGGCCAGAGGAAAGCAAATAATTACTTGCCTGGCCTCGGGATTTGGAATTTGAGAACAGTGTTCTCCTTTGCATTCCTAGAATAATGAATGATCTATTTAGGATATTCATGAATTTTTCATCAGTCGCACTGAGCACAGAGGGACCAGACAATGCACGGCAGACTTGTTTCCGACAAGAACTGCTTCAATTGATCAAATATTCGGTGTCTGATCACAATTTATACCCCTTATTCCTCCATATCTGATGGAAAGACACACACCCACACAAACAAGGACACACAGCCATATACACACATTGGGCCTCATATATCAATATTTTCAGAAATCTGTGTGCAAATGTATGAATGATCAGAAATGAACTAACAACGTTCTCCAGATTCATGAAAGACATGTAGGCACAGTTTTTTTTCGTATCCACGTGTATGTTGACAAATATCAAGTAATCATAAATCAAAGGCGTGTGCACAAAATTTGTGATTAGTATAAATTGACGCCCCTAAAACACCATATATGGAATTTCGGCTTTTTAATGAGATTGTTGAAAATAGAAAAACACTTCTCTGAAGCAGAGATTGAAGTTCTTTTAAAGGAAGTACAACAAGCCAAAAACATACACCGATCAGCCACAACATTAAAACCACCTACTTAAACGATTTACGATTATACCCATAATCTTTACGATTATAAATGCTTTGAAGTGTATAAACTTGTCCATAAACACTTAATAGTGCATTTTTTTGTTATTTAAATATCTTGGTACACTGGTGTTCATGATCATGTCTATCTTAAGTGAATGGTGTGTGTGCCCTGTGATGGACTGGCGACCTGTACAGGGTGCATTCCTGCCTTTCGCCCAATCTATGCTTGGATAGAGCATCTGTTAAAATAGACGTCATCGTGAACACCAGTACGTACCAAGATATTTAAATAACAAAACAGTGCACCCCCCCCCTCAAAATAAGCTTCCATTTAAATTTAAAAATTAAACTGTTGAATGTAATTCAGTTATGATTATCTAATTATATAAGTATGCATATCATCTAATGAAATATTAAGTGATTATAGACTATTATATAGATTATAAGTGTATACAGTTTAAAGCATTTTTAATCATGAGAAACTGCTTTAAGCAGGTGGTTGGCTGATCAGTGTATTTTATTTCCATAGTGTAAGCAGTGAATTGTCAGATCTGTGAAAGACTAAAGCCGGGCAACATAGCCTAGCTGTTGTGAACTCTTTCGGAAGTAAGACGCACTATGCAACAGGTAAAAAGAAAATGGTTCTACAGCTGGCACTTTCCTTTCCACAGTGAAGCCGGGAAGGCAGCCGTTTCTACATATTAGTACTTTGCTAGCAGCTTTTCTTCAATATATTGTTATGAAATGTATCTGTATTTATATTACGGAGCTAGCTGGTTCGCTAAACCCATCATGATTAGTTTATGAGCTGCTGCCTTCCTCTAGCTACATTGGGCTGGGGGAACGCACTGGATTCCCACCGGAAGGTTATAGCAATAGCCCATAGCTACGTTTGGGGTGCAGTGATGAGATTCCTGTGAAGTGCAGACACCATCCTCTATTTGCAGCGAGGTGCTGTGACCACGGAAATAGAGAAGCCCCCCGCCGCGCTGAGCTTCCCGGCCCCGCCCGGATAAAGCCGGATTTCTCTCCCTCGCTGTCTCGCCTCCGCAGGAAACGCCCGTGTTAGAGATCACATTTTTCTGATAATTATCTGCGACGTTACGTTCATGTTGAATGATATGTTATCCCTTCACACAAAAAAAAAAAAGGGTAGAGAAGGAGTGTCTAACTAAGGACACTTCCAAGCCCCCAAATGACATCTCCACCCCTTTGTGTGCCCAGTCTGTGCCTGTCTGGGTTCAGGTGACCTGGAGACACTGCTTTCTCATTTATTTATTTGGTTTGTATTGTTCAAAGGCACCAGCTAATATATCAATTAATCCTCACTCTCACTATTTTTTCTTGTTTCGAAAACATCTCAAATTAAAACGGTTTACATTTTAGAGCCTATTTCATTATCAGTCAACCAGATTAATTTCTTCAGAGAGTATTTTTTTGCACTCATGCCTTTTTTGCAGATGAAGATTAAATAAAATGATCCCGGTTTTGTCAAAGGGTAGAAAAGCAGCGACTCACCAGAGACAATTCCGCCCTCCCGATGCCTGGGTCCAGGTTACTTGGTTTACACTGCAGACACTTTGCTGTGAGGAATATGCCAGAAGCAATGCTGGAAGATTTTTTTATTTTTTGAGTACTTTTCATTGTGTACCACAGAATTGATATTATTATTGTGCTACTTAGGGATTCCACACTGTTGCATGGCCATCTGTCACATTTGCTGAGATGAACTTCCAGAGCATGGTCTTTAGGGTCTTCAATTGTACCACTGAACAAGACCATCAGTCTGCTGGTGGTCCCGTTAACTCCTAATAGCCTTTAAACCTTACTGAGGGGCCTGACTTACTAAGATCTTTAGCCTGTGCCAAACCTTTTAGCACATGTGAAATCAATAACATGGCCAATGATTGGTCATGGCATTTGTCTTGTCCCAATGTTTGGTTGTGTTTCTAATCTTGCATGCGCTAAAAGGTTTTGCATGTGCTGAAGGTCTTCACATTAGACCTTGAGTATGTTTGACAGGATGTTGGTCCCCTTATCTGACAGAATTTCAGAGGGAATACCTACTCTGAACTGAAAAAAGGCATGTTCTATCCGCTTAACTTTAATGTCCCTCAAAGGAAAAGCCTCAGGGTACTGAGCAGCAGCATAGTCACAAACCACTAAAATAAGCATGTTCCCTGTCTGTCTCCTCTCCACTGGATAAACCAAGCATTGCTGTCTACAATCCTGGCCAAAAGAACCTTCTGGTAACCCTACCAAAGGTCTTGTTAGCCCCCGACTGACCTACCCTGTGGCCTAGCTCCAAGACCTTTCTCTGAGGCTCTGGGAAACTATCAGGTTTTCTGCATCTAACTGTCCAGGCCTGTGATACATCAGCCCCCCTCTGAGAACATAGCCCAGCCCAAGAGGAACTTCTCCCTGTCCTTCCTGTAGAAATAAAGCTCACTTAATGAAGCCCTATAAGGCCTTGTCTTTCACTACCTCATTAGTGGGAATTTCAGAATTGATAAATGGTATTTCCAACAGTACATCCTGGTCTGAAGCTACCTCTGGCTCACCCGGCACCAGGCCCTGTGCCTCAACCTCACCAGCTGCTGGAACATGAGCCCTTCCTCAAGACCTGGCAAGAACATGGATTGCCTTGCAAGACAAGAAAACAAGTACATGATGACCCAAAATGACCTTGGCAACCAATGTATGAAATACTCTGAAACAAGCTATGTCTGGCCCTCTACCTGGATACGAGCGTCTGCCAAATGCCATTAATGTATTGTTTGTCTTGGGTCCTTTCTTGGCACACTCTGGATTTTAAAACTGATAACATTTTCACCAGTTTGGTTATAATATAACACCATCTCCAGAAAATTGGTCTTTGATATTTCAGTCAATGCTGAGATATCATTACTTATCCAAAATAGCATCATATTGTTTCGTGTCACAAATTTCTTACAAAATTGTTGTACTATGTAGCATGCCACTTCAATTATTTTAATATTATAAGTAGAACAAATGCACTCAAAAAACAGCAAAACCCACAAATGTGTAGCAGACCTATTTTAGATGAAAGAAACCATGTTTCTTTTTAATTGATTGTTATATATCGAGGCACCCATTTTCCCCGCCAGGGTGGAAAACCTTGGCAATGACTCAAAAATCCAAAACCTGGTTTTCTGGTTTGTGGTTCACATTGTAACCTAACTTTGGTGAAATTGTTATCAATTTTCAAACCTAGGTTCTTTTTTGCAAATCACATTCCGATATAGCAAACATCCAAAACTTTTCATTTTGCTGTGAAATTGATATCTTAATCTGGGCTAATTAGGTGGACACTAATTATTGTGGCACCATGCCTTTGACTTGTCCTTGCTTGATTACTTTAGATCATAGAGAAATAGTTTTATATCACTGTATGGGTCTTCACCTGCTCTTATATATAAAATAATGCAGTACGGCTTATAATCCCTTTTCTGAGTGGGTTACGCTGAAATAAAAGAGATTGCATGTCTCAATTCTAATACTCACCAGGGGAGGGGACGTCAAATAAAAATCCTTGCACTTTGACCATCTCGTAACCACGAACATTGATTTTACTTATTGAAGGCAAATATAGCAGCCTTGTCCTCAACTTCCATTAGCCTGGTCAGGAGAATAGAAACAGAATTGCGCAAATCATTTGTATTCAAGCACTTTGGGAACTGTTGCAACAAAGACAATTCCTGTGGACAGATGTGAAATGGTTTTCTTACAAATGGCAAAAATGTCTCTTCTGTTGTCATACAATTCAGATTTTGCAATTTGTAAGAGGTGGATTAAAGTGTTCGCATGTAGAAGGCCTTGATTCCATATTTGCTTTCACAAAAATCAATGCCAATGTTCCTTTCTGATGAAAAAAGATGCTGTTAATCCGAGCCTGTCATGTGACTGTTACTCTTTTGCACTGGTTCTGTTCTGCAGGAAAGAAGAAGGAGGGGGGGAGGGGTGTTATTTTAAAATAAGCCGTTTGCTCGTCTGGAGGGTGGAATTCTCTGGAAAGGCAAGCCAAAAAAGTGCTCTTTTTGTTTTGCTGAGAGCAGTAGCTATTGCATTTATTCAGGTCACGGTGATGCACACACCACAGTAATGACTGGCCCCACCCAAATCTGTCATGGACAAATCCAGCAAATTGCTGGGAATGAAAGAATTGAAAATTCATAAGCTTGATAATAACTAACACAGGGAGGGAGACAGTGAACAACTGGGTAACAATTTACCACACTGGAGATAAGCGCTCAGGGAATGAGACTGCATGTGGAAAGGACTGTATCCTTGAAACTGAACAGTAGCTTTCTGTGTTGTGGTATGACATGTCAAGGTTCCTTCAAGTTGTACATGTTGCTGTATCTGTGTGCAGCTACATTTAACAAATGTAATATCTTGAAATTACTTTGATTGTGCACTCACAGAAATTCGAGAAAAGTTGCTGAATGAAAAACAACAAATTCTGAAAAAAATTTTCATTCAAAGTTTTTCACATTTATTTAGTGCTCGTCAGAGCAAAGAAACACTCGAGTGAAGAAAAAAAATACAAATATAATTTAAAGATAACAAATTAAAAATGGATATAAAACAATTGACATGCTTCTTATCCAATATAACTTAATATATTAATAATTCCAGAACTGCATCTGTGCCCTTTTTAGTTCAGGGTATATACGAGAGGCTGTAAAAATCTGCTTACACACAGGAAAAACTAGTGTTAATTTATTTCTAACAACATTTAGTACAATGTACTCCATCCTAGTTGATTTAACACACAATTTACTGTGCAGTCTTCTGAGACTGATGATTGCCATATGTCATTCAGCTATGTTTACAAAACAAGAAAATGCTCTGAAAAAACTGCTCTGAAATTGGAACATATTTGCAGTTGTAGTTTTGCACCAGTTTTTACTCCTGCGTCCAGTTCTTAAACTACATATTCCGGATGCTAAAGATGAAAACGTGTATGATTATCCCAAATAACTGAAATATGCACAATAAATGAAAGAACTGTGAAGAAATCTGCTTCTAATTATTACTATATATTTTTTCACATCATAGAATATCTTAAACTTGTTTGACTTGACTATTTCTGAAGAGATGCACACACACCAGAACAATAGCACAAAACAAGTAACCTGAAAACTGAAACAAGGAGTCTCGCTCACTTGTAGTGCACTGACATAAAAGCTTAATCCATCAGTATTTGAGGGTTCGGCCATATCAAGCCAGCTTTAGAAGAAGACATGCCTTCATCTTGTTCTGTTGGAGGCTTTTGCACTTGGGCACTGTGCGTTTAGCTGAGGAAGTTCCTCATTAAAAGTTCCATACAGTCAGCTACAAGTATATGTGGGCATGCCCTTTCTCAAATTTTAGAGAACAGCATCCTAATGGTAGAATGATCTCAAGAGAACTCCAAAAACCGCCTGTAGGATGGAGACAATTCATTACATGAGCATTGTGTATTACTCAAATGTATCCATCAAATAAATATTTCAATACCTAAAAAAAACATGGCTGCCATCACAGACGGGTATTGTGGCTTTCTGGTTTTGGCCAGCGCCTATCAGCACATGATCATATTGTCCATTCTGGCTTGTCCAATGCAGCTAAAAACTATCAGGAACCAAAAAAAGACCATTCCCATACACCACTTAGGAAGGAAATGGCAGGTCCACCTATTTCTCTGCCGTGATTCGGTTTGCGATTATCCCCCTCCATTCCGGCCATCATCTTCCTCCAACGCGATCTCCCGTAAATGCATTTTCCATGTTACTTCTGCTGCAGTGGTCCTCGTGATTGAGTCGAGCAGAGTGGGCTGTAGGTGTGAAGAACCTTTGCATTATTTAGCCTTTTCATAGAGCTTAGCCAGGCAGGTGCTGGGCCCGGTCGCAGGGTGCGCCATTTTATTCATCTCTGTTTCGGCCACTTTGCTTGCTTCTGTTCAAGCGTCTTATTCCTGCCCCTTGTTTAATCTCCTGCCCTCATCTCCTGGATGGCTGTCACCGGCCCGCGCCATCGCGGAAGGGTTCTTTAGAAAGGTTAAACGAGGCTGGAGCCGGTTCATCTTCCTCCTTTTCTCCAGACCTCCCATGCGAGGGTGACATCCCTCACATCTCCGCCGGCAAAACAAAAAGAAAAAAATTAGTTTTTGCTTCACCTCCTTTCTAAAGAAGGGCAGAGGCCTACTGGCTAAATGCATGAATGCTCACACAGGCTGCTGAGGGAGCTGAAGCTGCTCAACTAGCCGCTAATGGAGCATAGCGATGGAATATTCCGGAGCCTCAAAGTCCTCCTCAGGTCACAGGGCTTCCTCCTGGCTCTGGAGTGTCATCATGAAAAAAAATAAGGATAAATTAAATGGCTGTGGAAATATTTGTTAAATGATATTCTTCACCCTGAACAATCTTTACTCAAGAGTTGGTCAAACTTTACTAAATAGTAGGTCACTGGCCAGGTTTAAATCAACATTTGTCATTGACCTCAACTTGCAAGCCATTGCTTAAAATCATTTTTCCAATGAGAGATGGAATAATGTTGATTAAATTCTGGACTGGATATGCACACGGCAGCTGCACTGATCTTATAGTGGCTACCCTGGGTTAAGAACCACCAACCTTCCAAGCCCAATCAAGCACCTTAGCCACTACTCACTGTGAGCCAGGAGGACAGGTAACAGGAGAATATGGCAATACAAAAAACAACTCAACAACTGCAGATATTGACAATTGCAGAATCATTGCTATTCAGCCCCACTGGTTATGACATGAAGTTCCTCCACAACAATGAATTGCATGTTTACTGCTTTAATCTATGTTTATGGAGACATACGTCTCCAAAAATATTACAAGCTTGCTAGGAAGGAATCACTATATGACTGTAATAGATTATACTATAATGGCAGATAAACTAGGTCAAGTCATGAGAAATTATAATATTAACTACTGTTCATTATGGAAGATATTACTCCTAGTAATAAAATAAATCATGTTGTGTTGATAAATACACATTTTACAATCTATTCTGTACATAGTAAAAATGTTCACCGCATGCAATAATAAATCTACTCATAGCAGGACTACTCTGCAAAAGAATGAGGGCAACGTGATTGTGGCAGACTAGAATTTAGTTTTTAAACCCACAACAATTTCTGTTCCTGTCAAGTTTGAAAGAACCCCTTTTCAAAACCACACTGTCAGAAATGTTTCTACTGCTATTGAATTCTGCAACGAAAAGACCTTGGAGCTGTGATTCTGATGTCTCATAAGTAGTTTCACTTAGCAGCAAAGAAATGGCGATGCTGTATCTTACAAAACATTCAACAAAACGTTAATTTTGACTCATTTGATATTGAAATTATGATTGATCGAAGGTCATGTGGTCAGACGAGACCGAAGTGAAAATTTTGGTGATGCATAAAAGGAGAGGCACCTCATACTCATAGTGAACTATTGTGGTGGGTCAGTGATGTTTTGGCCCTGTTTTAATTCCAGAGGACCAGTGGCAATGATAAAATGGATTACCACAAGCTCTACCACAAGGCTGAGGGTGTAGGATTTTCTAGCAAGACAATGACCCAAAGAATATCTCAAAATTCACACAGAAATGGTTCTGTGACAACAAAACAAAAAAGAATTCTGCAATGGCCATCTCAGGTGCCAGACCTCAATCCACTGAAACACCTGTGCGCTGCACTGAAGAGGGCAGTTAATAAGCACAAACCCTTACGTGCTCAAGAAAATATGAAGGATTTTGCAAGGGTCTGCATAGAGGAATTGTCCAAAATCCTTCTGAATGTGTTCCAAAACCTAGTCAAGCATTACAGGAAAAAACTCCACACTGTTATCCTTGCCAGAGGTGGATGTGCCAAGTAATTAACCAATAATTATGCACATAATTATGGAACCTTGATTTTTGTGATATCTATTCTTTATTAAATGAATGTTTGGTGTTCATTGGTTCCATTGAAACACTACAAGTACAGTATTTTTCACATGTTGCCATTTTGCGTTTATCTCAATAACAAAGATGGACAAAGAACCATTTTGCCCTACAAAGAACCCTTGAACTAGATACAAACTTCTATGGAATCGCAGGGTTCCTTCATATTACATTACATTACATTAATGGAAGTTGGCAGACGCTCTTATCCAGAACAGACAGTAGTCGTGATCGGGAGGTGGAAGTGCGGAGAGGGGGAGGTGCCAGGCTCCCTGTGGTGGCCGAATGAAGGTGGGGCTGACCCCTTAACTACTTGGAAGGCTAGCACCAATGTTTTCAATTTGATGCGAGCCATGACAGGCAGCCAGTGGAGGGAAGTAAGCAGAGGGGTGACATGAGAGTGTTTGGGAAGGTTGAAGACCAGACAAGCTGCTGCATTCTGGATGAGTTGGAGGGGTCTGATGGCAGATGCTAGGAGGCCAGCCAGGAGAGAGTTGCAGTAGTCCAGGCGGGTCAAAACCATCGCTTGGACCAGGAGCTGGGTCGAGTAGGGGGTGAGAAAGGGGCGGATGGTGGTTGTCCATCCTGCTCTGGATGTCACTCGGGCAAGCGGAGATGCGTGCTGAAACTTGTGTGTCAGATGATGGGAATGAGAAGAAGAGTTGGATATCATCAGCGTAGCAGTGGTAGGATAGACCATGAGCAGTGATAACAGGGCCAAGGGATCTAGTGTAAAGGCAGAAAAGAAGCGGGCCTAGGACTGAGCCCTGGGGAACTGCTGTGGCAAGGGGCCGAGGTGTCGATACTGTACCAGCCCAGGCAACCTGGAAGGAGCGACCAGAGAGGTAGGACTCAGTTCAGGGCTGTGCCGCAGATCCCTGTTACTGACAGGGAGGATAGGAGGATGGGTGATCCACAGTGTCAAAGGCAGCAGAGAGGTCTAGAAGAATCAGGAGACAGGAGAGGACAGAGGAGAGGAAGGCTGCTCGTGCAGCATGGAGTGATTCACTGACGGAGAGGAGTGTGGTCTCCGTCGAGTGGCCAGTTCTGAAGCCAGACTGGTGGGCGTCTAGCAGGTTCTTCATGGAAAAGAGAGAAGAGAGTTGGTTAGAAGCAGCTTTTTCGATTGTTTTAGATAAAAAAGGAAGAAGAGAGACCGGACAGTAGTTCTGGATGATGGAGGGGTCCAGTGTGGACGTTTTCAGAAGCAGGGTGATGTGGGACCTCTTGGAGGATGATGGAAAACAGCCAGAAGACAGGAAGGAGTTCACAAGGGAGGTTCCTTCAGGAACCATGCTGAGGGTAGTAGTAGAAGCAAACAGCTTTGTTAGCACAAATGGTAGGCATTTATATAGCGCCTTTATCCAAAGAGCTGTACAATTGATGCCTCTCATTCACCCATTCATGCACACAATCACACACCGACAGCAATTGGCAGCCATGCAAGGCACCGACCAGCCCGTCAGGAGCATTTAGGAGTGAGGTGTCTTGCTCAGGGACACTTCGACACAGCCCAGGCGGGGGATCGAACCGGCAACCATCCGACTGCCAGACAACTGCTTTTACTGCCTGAGCCATGTCGCCCCAAATGTAGATGTTTGGTTCATTCTGGGGCTGTTGCAGATACAGTATCATCATGAATATCCAGTTTTTTTTCACTATATCAGTTTAATATAATGCTTTTTTTGTTGTGTATTTTAGAAGTAAAATTGGTAAGATTTCTGAATTAAAACATTGTTACAAAACTGTAAATCCCTTTCTATCATTGCGTTAGTGCGTTCATGGAGAAGGTGGAGGAATAAACAGTGTTATGGTTTGAGGGTGTTTTTGCTGCAATTCCTCTCTTGACTGTTAGAAGTCCAAAATTACCAATTGTACCTTTAACTTGTGTTATACTAGAACATAAATGTATTCTATGAAATGCATTGTAAGCAGTGTTCATTATTTTAGTATGCAAAATGAAAGAGATTTTATTGAATTTTGCAGATTGACATGGTCATTGGCCCTCTGCTTGCCAGTTGGCAGTCCAGGCGTGGATCAGGGGATTGTGATAGACTGGCAGAATTTATAGGTTGGCATTCTTCAGAAAATGCATTCACCAATCGGCTTGTGACATTTAGCCTCTACCCTGTCAGCTGTCCAGATATGGAGTTGGCAGACACCATTTTTTGGATGCAGCAAAACAGTTTAATGGTGCATTAATTTGTTTTGTGACAGAGATATAAAACATTATAAAGCGAAATTAGGGGAAAATGAAATTCAGAAACAAGACAGTATTGTCAAGTAAATAAAATATTTTATTTTATACTGAAACCCACACACACTGATTGGTGGATAACATTTCTCTAGTTATTTTTGCAAAGCTGGGCCCAGTGGAATTGCAGCCTGATTTATAAAACAGTGGTAGAAACAGAGGAAGACCATACTAGTTCTAAAGACCAAATTACTGGCTCACATGGGACGGACTGCGAAAGGACATTAGTCCAGAGCAGGATAAAGAAAACTGATACTGCAGACCTCCACAAGAGTTTCACTTCTTACCATGTTTAGCGTCAGGTTGGAGTTGAGTCAGCTGATCTTAGATTTATGTTGGGAGAAGGTAGGGGGCGGGAGGAGTATCTGCCAGCATCATCTTGGCTCTTGGCCTGGGGCCAGTGAAACTCAATATCCCATAAGCCCTCAACCCCGTCTCTAATTGGCCACAGCCAACCACCTTCTGACACAGCTTTAGGTAGAGGTCGCGAGGACCGTGGGTGGGTGGGTGGGTGGGAATAGTTTTGGTGCTGATGATAAATAATCCTGGCCCCAGCCCAAAAGGAGTTTATGTTATCACAGCCGAGATGAGTGAATGACGGTCGGGCTGAGCTGATATCCGTCTGCCAGTGGACTGCTGCAGTCCAAAACCAACCGGTCAAGGGTAAGCATATAATGAAGGTTTTTTGGATTGAGCAAAAGCATGTAGAAGCATGTAGGATTACTGGGACAGACCCTTATCAACAAAAACCTTTTTTATCATCTTGTGTATATATCTAAAATGTATTATATAGGTGTGTGTTTGCTTGCATGTGGTTATATTTTTTGTTTTTTGTAATTGTTTATTCTGGGTTAATACGATAAGCGAGGTAAGATCGGAAGACATTTAACAGAACTGCAGATCATTCAGATGTCCTTCAAGCTTTCATTTTGTTTGTTCCTGGAGGCGCTGAATGACCCTAGATCAGGACCTTTTTTAGTCCAAAAATAAACACGACACCACGCAGTGAGGTTCTGCTCTGTTTTATCAAGCCCGGCTGGTGTCTCTTACCCGGCCAGACGTTCGTGTTGCGGAAATATGAGAAGGAGATGGCACAATCTGGGCTAAAACGGGAGGTGAAGTCTCTAATGGTTCAAAGAGGCTTTGAGAATGCTGCAATCCCTGCTCTGTTCTTCTGGGAGATTCCCTGTTCACCTCAGCGTTCTAGCTTCCAGCTCAATGCTTAAGCTCATGAAATAATAACACAACTCAATACATTGCCTTATTTTCAAAGTGCTTTACTGTGAAACTGTCAGGTTTGCTTGTACTTTTATCTGTACGGGAATTTGATTTGCTTACGAGCACAAGCTCCCCGGTGATTTCAACTGTTCGAACGCAAGTGGAAGTTATGTCGCCGCTGTTATTAAGCGTCTCATCAAGGCGTTGCTTATTAAAGCTATTTCTCGCATGATTTTACCAATATATTGCAACTGTTGACCTCTAAAACAGCTGTAATACATTATTAATAATCAATAAAGGCTTCTTTTTTCTTGGAATCGGGCCCATTATGATGCAGCCTACATGAAAATGCTGTCCAGGTTTTCGTTCATTTCCAGGTTCTCAAAGGGAACTTCCATTTTAGACACGGGGGGCTGAGGGGCTAGGGGAGCGGGGTTGGGGGGGGGGGCGTAGTTTTTAGTGTGGTGTGAGGAGAATGTAATTTATTATTGCTGGGTAATTGCCAGTCTCCACTCAAGGACTTATTTGATAGCCCCAATTTCTAATTTTCATCACTGTCACCCATTCCATTTGTGTGATAATACATCCTTCATAATTTATGAAAGGCCATTTATTTGTCCGTGTTTGAGATTTGCGGCTGATGGCGTCTGATGAAGCCCGTCCGCTCTCCTGTTCCGGCCTCTCCGCCAATGTCACTTTCTCCCCTCTAATTTATACCTGGCTCCGCGGCCGACCGGAGACTCCGACCGCCCGGGTGTATCGTCTCTGATGTCACCCCCTCCAACGGCTGTTGGAGGTAAGGGGGAGGGGGGGGGGGGCTTGCTGGTGCCGGCGCGGGGCTGCTATTACCTTGGCTTCCCCCTCCAATCACCCAGCCATTACGTAGTTTGGGTGGAATTAGGTGCCATTAGGACCAGGCTCAGGAACAGCGGGGGTTAACGGGCGACCTCCGACACCGTGAGGGGGGTCGACGTCATCGTCCCCGTGGCCCTACAGGGGCCCGTCTCCCGTACGCGTGGAGGTCCGTGCGACCTGAAGGCGCAATTGCCAAACGTCCGTTTGGAAAAATTGCTTTGATTAACCTTGTCCCCCAGAGCCCGCCCCTCAGCTCAGCAGACCATAATGAATCCTAATGAAAGGACAGGAGAGACAAGACATTTCACATCTTTGCACAGGTAGCCGCACTCTCAGAAATAAAGGTACGCCGGAGGTACATTTCTGTTCTATAAGGAACACATCCACCATGAAAGGTACAATTATGTCATATCTGGGTACTCATGAGTACATTTTACGAGCCAAGAAAAGACTCAAATTAGTTATGAAACCATGGCTACGTGTATGATTTCATATAGAGCACTAACCCAGTGGCCAGCCATGCACTTTTTCAGGCATTAACAACAAACTACTTGGAAAAGAGTTTGTTGTCACTGTCTTAACTGAATTATCATCATATTAACTGAAAGAGTGATGATTTGGGCCATTGGCAGCGATGCACACTGGTTTATGAAATGTAAAACTCTAAACTGTTCACTGTCTAGGCTGTATGCTCTTGTGTTTTAGAAAATGAATTTGTTATGTCTGTTATGTTCACCTTGACATGATTTGATGATTTCCTTTTCCCCTTTTTCTTTTGTTCCATCAGTGATCCCAATTATACATTTCTTTTTTTCTTTTCAATTCATTTATATTAATTAGTTAATTAAATTATCATGACTATTGGATCCCTCCACATCTGCATGGTAGCAAGTTTTGCTTAATTGAACGGACATGTCTTCAGGTAATAATGTGTAATAACATTTTACGATTTTAACATTCAGTGCTGGGTGTATAGATTTGGACCATTTGGTGCATTGCATTGAACTGCATCTAACTTTAGCCTCATTATAGCCAAGTATTATAGCTACTTAAGTTCGAAGAATTCTTTAATTATTCAAAAAATAAACTTTTGTTTGTAAAAATGTGCTTCTCATCTCATCTAACATCCCGATTGATTAAATAAGGAACGCAACATTTTATTTTTCAATAAGGGATGATTCCATTGGGCCTGGAAACCCTCCTCACAAATCTATCTGTTTGCAACTGCGAGATAGCATTATCACTGTTGGTTTTTGTGTGCAGTAAATACAAAAGATATAAACTCTAGGTAAAGTGATTGGGTTTGACTGGTGTTTAACTGGTGGTGTGCTAGACTTGCTGTAAGCTTGTTGGGTTTGACTGGCGTTTAACTGGTGGTGTGCTAGACTTGCTGCAGCTCATTTTGCTGTATCCACCTGAACTCCAGTGAGGGCTTCCAAACAACAGGCATAGGAGTAACAGACCCAGGAAGAGCTGCTGTCCAAATGTTATTCTGTTTTCACTGGGTGGAAGAAATCAACCGTGATGCTAATGTATCCACTTTGTTGATGTTAAAATATTGCTAGCTAGTGTAACAAGAGGCAGATTTTGTCTCTTGTTGAGTCTGAGGTGGGATTTGAACCTCAACCTCTCACTTGTCCAAAGAATTGCCCGACCAATGCGTTACCAGTCAGCTAAAGGCAGAACTTGCCCCTAGCCAGGGGCAACAACGTTATTTTGTATTTGAGAGTTACGTCATTGGAGAGCGATGTCGTATCAACCTGTTCCGGGGCCTTTGCCGCACTGCACAGTGCCTATGGGCTGAACTAGCCAAGCCAACCCTGTTACAGTAGCTCCTGTAGCAAACAGAGGTAACCTTTTTTCAGATTCAGGTGAAGTATGAATCGTAAACGATGCGGATTGATTCAGGCTGGTGATGAGGTCAGAGTGATGTTGTTCTGTATATCAGCGCTCCTGGAATGTGTCTCGGGCCAATCACAATGTGCAGTCGGAACTACCTGTTTTATCTTTTTAATTAATTCCACCTTACTTTTTAGTGGCCATCATTCCCTAAGATTTCAGAGCCAGTGGCAAAATATGACAGTTTAAGAGTTTTGTTTTTTATTAAGGCCCACCAGCTTGTTTATTTTTATTTGTATCAGTCTGAATTATACATGTTTCCGTTATATTAAACATGCAACACCAGGGCCTTTGAGATATCTCTGCCTCCATACATCATGGACTCATCCCCTCCCAGGTTTTCAGCCCATTAAAAATGATAAACTCAGAGGCCAGCAGCCAGAGGTGGTCTGAGCATGTGCAAGGTTGTGATCATTCTTTTTTTAATTTTCACTACAGCACTGTAAGGCCGCATAATAACAAACTCCAGAGAGTGCCATTTGACTCACCCATATAGCACCGGAAAATTGCAAAAATGATGGAAAGTAATTTTATTTTGATACTTTGACACATTGACCTTATTTTCAATAGATTGAACATCTTAGGGATTCATGTGTTGTTGCCTTTATAGCACTAAGTAAGAATCCACACTGATGAGCTGCCATTTTGTAAATCCCATCATTTCAGTGCCTCTCTCTCCCTCCCTTCCTCCCACTGTCTGTTTTATACTGGCAGCTTATTCTGTTTATAAGCAAGCAGACTCCAGCCCTACAGCGAGCAGTACTGCACATCAAATGACGATTTAAGTGAAAGAGACAAGTTTACTGTCTTCTGCTCCTGAGACTAAGCTTTCGAGCACCAACAAGGGGGCGGCTCAACTCCACTCATAATCTCCTAACCTCCATCACTCCATTCCCATGTATTCTGTACTCCCATATAGGCTATACTATTAACTGCAACAATGCTGTATGGTGTTTTATGTTTACAGGTTAGTGTTAATATCCCATTTACAGTCTTATATTCTCATAAATCACATATGTACTTATGCCTACCCTTATGCAGAGTGATACTCATTATCTTTGCTTAAAGGCAGATGTTTAATGTACCTACAGCGTGTGAGTTTTCTCTTTGGGTTGGGCAATGCTTTTACATTAATTTATGTAGAAAACTGTAAATCATAATACATTTTTTTATAATAATAATAACAACAAAATAACCATAATGATTAAAAAAGAATATGGGTCAATTGCAGTGTGCTTAGCTGGAGTTTAAACCGCAGGTTTACCAGCTTTTCAACTGGAGCAGATATTCAAAGATTTATCTATCTTTTCAACTGGAGCAGATATTCAAAGATCTATCTATTCAAGTTTGAATGCATGTCTGTGGTCTAGAGGTTTAAACCTGTAGTTTAAACTCCAGCTAAGCACATTGCAATTGACCCCATAACCCCATACTAACGGCAGTTAGGCCATGTTAGCGTGGTATATCTATTACCACACTATGTCCCTCAAAAGCTAAAATGCCACTATGGAAATAGTAATAGTGGTATATTACTTTCTCCCGAGTGAGATCCCCTATCATCCCGCCATACATCATATTGGCACCGTTGTTTAAGTGAAAGTTGTGATATGCATGTTTAAATAGGTACAGCGATGGAAAGAAAGAGGACATTCCCAGAAGAACCTCAATGCAGAGCCGTGATCCTGTGCCGGATACCGGTCTTTCATTTCGGCAAATAACTTTGGAATTCCAGGGGAAAATTGAGGTTGTTCGGTGAGATTGAGGCCTGGGATGGTTGTCTGCAGCTATCAGACAGGTTAAATGTGGCTGAGCCAGTAGACGACAGAGCGGGAGGGGTTTACAGACGGAGTCCGCTCATTTACGTGCAAGCCTGCACTGGAGGTTTTAGTGATGGGATGGGTCATAAAATGTCTCTGGGTATTCAAAATTAGCAAATGTATTTAAATGTTTTATGCAAGATGAAATCGGCTGATGGGCACTGTTAGAAAGCACTTTTCTCCAGTGTACACTGGAAAAAAATGCTTTGCTGGATAATCCTAAAAACTTGCTTTCATTTGCTCCTCCTATATATTTCTGGTTTTCTCAATGTAGCATTTTTACGTTCAAACGAACCAAAAAAGGTGGCTGTGGGCAAAAGTTGAATTGTACATTTCTTCCTTTCTCCACCTGGTTTAGTACAGTACTTTCCTAGTCTGGAGAAAACAACTTGCAAGAGTCCATAACCCCCAAAACTAGTCAATAACTTTTGAAGTTGCATGTACTTTCTCCACAATGTCTCTGTAAATGAACAAAGAAAGAACTACTAGATATTGGCTTTGCAGTGAATTATATGGCATGAATCATTTATGGCTATTTTGGGTTCTGTGCAGAGTTCCGTGCGATGCGTCAGGCTAATTTGTTTGTTTTATGATGTGATAAAGATCCTTTTAGTGTACATTCCTTTGCCCCAGCCTTACAGTATGTAATGATTAAGAATGCCATTCCATATCAAAGACTTGTAGAGTCATTTTCTACAGGACATCTCTTTAGATAATGACTGATGAGCGTGGGTGATAATGTGTTTTGTACCAACTGTCATGGGAATAAAGAAAAATAAGTCATAATGAGAGATAAAAAGTATGCAGTAATCACTAATATATAAACTACTAGTTTTCTTTTCATATGCTGATAAAAAAATGTCAAAGTAAACCACATACATTAACACAATAGGTAAGATGTTTTATCTTAAAACATTGTTACAATGCCAATGTAAATACCTTTCTATCATTGAAAAAGGCTCACTGACATGTTGACTCGCCCTCTGCCTGTGTTAATAGTCAAATATAAACAACTGTATATTTTTGGGTTTCAAAATATACAGTTGACGGGCCGACACTCCAACACATTGTATAACTGTACAATATTTCAAGCTCAT
This sequence comes from Conger conger, assembly GCF_963514075.1. Classification (NCBI taxonomy): domain Eukaryota; kingdom Metazoa; phylum Chordata; class Actinopteri; order Anguilliformes; family Congridae; genus Conger; species Conger conger. Next base: position 44,033,246 of record NC_083772.1, on the reverse strand, counting down.
TGGTTGAAAATTGGTTCCAATTGCCACAGCCAATGTCAAGGGGGGGGGGTTTCAATGTCAGCGCGTTGACAGAGAAGGGGGAGGGATAAACAGGGTGTTTGTTGCTGCAATTCCTCTCTTGACCGTTAGAAATCCGAAATTACCTACTGTACCTTTAAGAGATTAAAAAAATATTTTTTTTCTAAAGTTTAGTTGTTCAAGGAAAGATATGCTAATTGGGAGGCCTACAGAGTCCTGTGTGTTAAAGGTATTTCAGTAACATCAGGAATTCTCCTGCATCTGAACCAACTATTTCCGTACATGTGAGTAATAATAGTGCCTACGGATAAGGGCGTAAAATAACAAAAGATTTAAGAAGAATAAAACACTGACAAATCTGTCATTTACCTCTTATTTGTGATTTTATTATCTTTTTTTCACAGAGAAAAATAATGGCTTCTGTACTTCCGACGTTCGTTTGAGTATTCTGCAGCAGAAAGCTCAGTCCTCACCGTGTGCTGCAGCAGAAAGTTCAGTCCTCACCGTGTGCTGCAGCAGGAAGCTCAGTCCTCACCTTGTGCTGCAGCAGAAAGTTCAGTCCTCACCGTGTGCTGCAGCAGAAAGCTCAGTCCTCACCGTGTAGAACATGTAACATTTTCACTCCCGATCCCAGCGGCCCCAGTGTAAAAGGTCATGCCTAACAACTCACTCCAAAAGCCAAGTTTAAATCATTCAGCAGAACAAGCCCAGAATGGTCGGCTGTTTCCCATTCTCCTAAAAATAAAACACTAAGTGTTGTCTCTGGGTGGAAAAAACACAAACAACAGGACTGTTTTCTGCGTGCGTATTAATATTTCAGACCTTTGTAGTCGGCAGAGTGAGCCGGAAATACACAGAATATACAAGCAAACAAAAATTGAAAAACGCAAATTGAAAAAAACCTTTTTTTTTAATTGCCTTGTTCGGCAACAATTTTCACACCACTCAGTTGAAATTGGTTGTGGTGGAGGGTTGGAGGGTTCCCTGATTTCAATTTGAGGTCTTGAGATGATTACCAATGCGATGCATGAGGCCCCTGGCAATCTCAACTGCTAGAATGAAGGTAAGTACATTTCCATAAATATTACCTCACCTGACATCGAGAAATATCGCTTTGCCCCTTCATGAAATGTCTCCCAGAGTGCTGCAGATTCCGGGCCGTGGCATACAGAGTGGCATGGCGTCGAGAGTCAGTTTCCTGACGGACCTTGCTGATGTCATCATTGACTTGAGACGCGTATTGCCGAAAACATCCCACCCAAACCACGCAGCCTGTATATGGGAGATATAACGATCACCCACAAAGACATTAAATCGTCTGTTTGGTTGGCGATATCACCGCGGTGGAACAGAAAAGCACGGTGGCTCGCTGTATATCTGTAAAGCCCCTGTTTACTTGCGTGGTGTAAGAAGATTGGGCCGGCGGCGGTATGGATGTGTTGAAAAAGCGTGAGCGCGTTGGATCGGTTAAAAGAGGCTGCTGAAGGCACAGGGATTATACCTCGCGGGGGAATTCTCACTTCAGCACGGGGAATAACAACAAAAGGATGAGGCGATTCATAGGAATGCCTTCCTCTGTAATGAAAGTTGTCATTTTCTGTTCAGTGAATAAAGAAAAAAAAAAAGTAATGTTCAAATATAAAAACATTCAATTTCTTTTGACAGCATGGTGCATTTTATGGAAAGCCAGATTGATATTATATGTAGACTGTACATACATATACGGTATATATGAATGCATGAGAAGATGGGAAGAGGCATTCTGACCATTTGTCTACAAATGCGATATATATGTACAGTATAGAGAGAAAGCGAGAGAGAAAGAGATAGGACTGTCTGTATTATTATCATTTTTCCCTTTATGCTTTTCTCTGTGGTGAATATTGTCTCTGAACCAGCCCTGTAAATCTGCTGGTTATTCGTCATGAAAGTTGCACTGTTCGGAACGAAATGAGGTAACTCGGTGTTCGTAACACGGGGAGTTTATGTGAATAAAACATGTGCGTGCACCCCTCAGTACTTGCAACCGCCCATGTGACCTACGGAAGAAGCCGAACCAGGGAACCAACTGAAGGACGGGGTGAGGTCATCAAGGAGTTTTCAGGAAAAATGTACTAAATTAACAGATAAACTGGTAACTCAGTCAGTAGTCATTATGATGCTCAGTACACATTAACTCAGTACCTGAGCCAGTAATAGAACTAGCAAAGAACTTGATCAGCCATGGTTATTTTTATGCCGATTTTGTTATCCTGGTAGTCGATTTCTGTTATTTACTCTTTATTTGAGTATCACATTTGAAATTGTTTCTTGGAAAGGTTACTTTTCATGAAGTAGGCAGGTATCTAATGTAGAAACAAGCCTTTATTTTGAAATTATCTTGAAGATCGTAATCAGTAAATTCCCAAAAGACAAGTACTGTCTTGCTTCTGCGGAAGTTACATTAGAATACAAAAGTTAAAGGCAATGAAAGTGTCCATACATGAACTGTTGGTGAGTGGATGAGAGAACAAGGCAGGAACATGAAGTTGCTGTTTTTTGACCAACCAACTCCAACAAGTCCAAGCGCATGGGGGGGATAGGTGCGTTATGAGACGGCAACGTTATGCACATTAGCGACCTCACCTGTGCTTTTCACTTTTCGGTCCCTAAATTTGCCATTGTCCATCAATTTGTGACAGGATAACAGTGAATTTCTGCTTTTGGTGCACATTGCTGATTTGAATTCTGCCTGCGGGAGAGGTGGGATGTCTGGCATATAGGTATGTTTCACCAGCAATGACAGTTTAGCTGTCCAGGAGCCTTTTATACCTCATTAGCATGCAGTGCCATGCATGGTACATATTTATTTTCTTTTTTGTCATTTTGACAATGTTTTACATTTGTGCAGGGTATATATCTAATTATAATGCGTAAAATTTTGTCATATCTAAACACAGGCTATGGATTATATGATGATTTCCGTTGTCACCAGATGATTTATTTAGCTCTTACAGTGCGCTGTCTATGGGATTTCAATAAATTTGTAAAACATCAGTCAAGGTTCGACCATCATTCAGCTAGGGATGCTACAATTTATATTTCCCGGTAGGGAACTCTCACATTCAGTTATATAACCGCTCGACTCTCAAACCTGTGCAAACAGCCCTGTCTGGCTTTGGCTCCAGCAACCTTCACCACGTTACAGTGAAAGTGCTACAGGGGCCTAAGGAACAAACTACACGACAAGACACAGCAGACCAACAGCTACGAGTGTGTACTTCCACCTGCCTGCCAATCGGCCCTGACTAACCAGGACACTGACTCCTGCACCGTAACGTGAGGCTATGGCCAATCGGATGTCTCTGACAAGGAAATAGAGTAGTGAAGCTGTCAAGGGCTTCAGAAATGGTCGATACGTGGGGTAGTCGCAGTTAGACGTTCGTGGCAATAAAAATGGTTTCGTAGGGTTGGGGTAATTATATGAGGATTAGCAGGCGATGCCGCTCTTTAAGGTCTGCGGGTCTTTGCATTGTTTAAACATCAGCCGAGCGTAGGATACATTTGCTCCTGGCCTGCTAACTCAATAAGTCGATTTGTGATGGTGATAAGATGGAGGAATCGCTGCTTCCAAAGACACAGAGATCCGCGGCAGGAGTCAGACCCCTTACAGCAAATAACCAGCCTGCCAGCATCCTGACTGATTGCGACGTAGCAGCTCAATGAACTACAAAGAACGACAGGGACATAAAGAATTGTTTTTGGGGCCGTTTAGAAGTTGCGCGTTCTGAGCGCAGTTGGCCTCGGCGGCTGACAGTTATCGCCCATGGCGATAGGAACATTGCCCCCCCCCCCCCCCCCCCCTCCGCCTCTGCCCCTTCGGCTGTTATCTTAGCCCAGTCAGGTTCCCGGCGCCGTAAATTTAGCTCTCTTGCGGATAAGCGCTGGGTGTCGCGGCCTCCCGGCCGAGCTAACAGCCAGGCGCTAACTCCTTTAGCCTCCACCGCCACCTCCTCCCACGAGCGGCACGGGGGGTCAGCTCAGGGTCACCAAACGCGTTTGTAAACCACGAAACGTAAATCAGCGAGGAACAAGTCTCCGGCACGCCGAACGCAGCACGAACGTAAACAAGGAGCCGCGTTTCTTTCTCTCGAAGCCTCAGCTTTTCTATTTTTTTGGGTGAGAAATCTCGTACCTGATACCTGACAGTGAGCAGCAATTAATAACCCTCTATTTGTACACCGGGGGGAAGGCAGCAGACGGTGTCACGAGAAAGGCAAATATGATCCAAAATAATAATAAAAGCCCAACAAGCTTTCCCCCCCCTAAAAAGAAACATTGGGGCTGAAAATAGATGCAATCTTGCAGACAGATCAGTGTGACTTAATGACCCAATCCAAATTGCTTTCCAGAGTTCTGGTGGAGGAGGCTTAAGACCGTAATGAATTGTATCATAACTTTCCCACAGGGCGACGGTGGTTCTGCACCGGTAGAGGTATCCTCCTGTAATCTTCCCTCTTCATTATTCACACCTCGCTCTGCCGCGCGTCTCCCCCGTGCTCTTCAGCGGTGCGCCCGCTCCTCTGCGGCTTGGTGCCGTCTCGCATGCGCGCGCTCGAGAAGCTCCCGCAGTCCCTCCGCACGACGGCTCCCCGCATCAATCACCGGGTGCGAGCCCCTTCTTCAGAATCATAAACCACAGTCCTCAGGAGAAAAACAGCCATTGTATGGACATTAACGTCAGGCGGCCGTTTCCCCCATGTTCTGTTCGGAACATGGTGAGTTTACGTTACAATAGCCTCCGATCATGTCAAACGGAGAACGCAGATATTTCACTTTTAATAAAATCTTTTGTGGTAGCCTTCTTTCTTTGAAAGCTGTATTGACGTCTGCTGATATGCAGAGACTGCACATGGCTGTATATGTTATCCAATGTCAAGTGTCTTCTTTTTGTGATGAGGCGGAATGATGAAGCTAACCGCATGATCTTGCCGAGGCCACCAAGTAATCCAGAACTGCCAGTGAGAAGGCCACTGAATGAGTCGCTCTCAGAATCCCAATATCTTCACCCAACCCCCCCACACACTCTGAGCCAGCATCTCCTTCAGACCCTTCAGAATCTCAGAATTCACAGTCTCTGAGTGCAGTGGGGTTAGCTTGTTAAGTTCTCTACTAAGCATGGGGAAGCCAAGGCTTGTAGCAGGTTACCACGACAATGCTCCCTGATGACATAACCCTCGATTTCAAAAGAACATTGTTGTCCGTGGAATAGGGTGGTTTTGCCATTAGCTGACTCGTATCGCGTTAGTACGACAAATGTTTAGACGAGTGAGAGGCTGAGGTTCAAATCCCACCTCCGACTCAGGTAAAATCTTTCTCTCGTTACATGAGGGGCACAGCTAAGTTGTGCAGAGCTAATGGGAAGACAATCTAGGTGCAGTCTGAGACCTAATATAATTTGTTGTATATTAGGGCATTTCTACGCAAGCACGGCTTTTTACAGTGACTCATTTTATTTGTGGTATGTTTTATTTGCATTTGTGGCTCTGTGGATATTTTTATGTGAAATGGCATTGGGTTTCACACTGCATAATGTTATTTTCTCAGATGATTTAAAAAAATATTACAGTTCCTTTCACTCTAAGGACCCCTCCAAAAATAAAATCATAAAAACGATTACCAAAAAAGAAATGCATCTGAGAGTAGGATTGCTAGTGTATGATCATTTCAGCAATTTTGGACAATAATGTATAAGGTTATGAACAAAAGAAACCGGATCCACGAACATAGGTGGGCCATATCCAAATGTTGGTTTTCAAGACAATTTCTGGCCTTAAGTACTTAATTAACCCTCACATTGACATTATCTGAAATTTTGTCTATCTTTTTGATAAGGCCATGAATCATAGCCAGTTCCTGTGCTCTTGTGACCCAAAAAGGAACTGGCCTCTTTGATCTAATCTATGAGTGAATTCAACCCGTGAGCTCATTTAGCCAGGGTAATTGGTGGAAACAAAAACCTGCATACACACGGCCCTCCAGGACCTAAATTGCCTACCTCTGTTCTTGAACAGCACTCCTATTCTAAAATGTTTTATGAATATAGGCCCTAATCTAGGATCAGCATTTTAACACATACTGGATAAACGTAGAGAATTAAGAGATACTGCATCCCTAATCAGAATTGTTAATTCATTATCAATATTATCATAGCATATTAAATACATTCTCAATATTATGAACCGGATTTGGGTCAAACACGTAATTATTTTGGATAATGAAAACAGGTTCAGATCTGGGCCGTCATGAAAATAGGAACTGACCCGGGAGAGTGTTAAGAATGGCCTTTGATCCTCAGCATTTTGAAAGCAGGCTGAGATCTGGATTTTTTTTTCTGTCAGGCAGCCGACGGCAGCTTGAGAGATCAAAAAAGAAAAGAAGAGCCAATCACCATGCAGTTCAGAATCGACCACCTGTCACGCACACCCCTCCCCCTCCCCTCATGTTGTGCCTTATCAATCTGTTTGACTTCAGCTCAGTATATTTCCTACTGCTGTGCGGATAGACCATGGAAATCCAGGGCGAATGCACCTAGGGTATTGACGGGCCAAAAGCCCAAACCTGACCGGCCGTTCGGTCTGCCCCACCTGTCCTTCCCATTCCCAGCGTACGTGGCACGGGCCCCCGGAAAACGTGACCGTTCTGCCAGCATCATCCTCCCAATGGAATAGAATAGCAGGAATAGAAACGGGAATATGGCAAATCAGGAAGACGGGCCTACCTCGCATCATGATGGGCATACAGCCCCGCGTTCATTGGGAGAAAACAAAGCTCGTCTGTTGGCAGCGAGCACGATGTTAGTTTGCCAATGCAGATTGTACACAACACTATGAAAGCAATCTTATCTGGCGTACTTCTCGGTTAATACGATTCCCTAGAAGTGGGTTTAATATTCTCTTGAGAAATAAGTGATTATTTCACCTCTTCCATTCCCAATCACTGCTCCAAAAGGTCTCAATGAACAAAACAACCTTGCAACAACCTTGAACCTCTGGCTGTCTCAACCTGCTAAGAAAGCAAAATTATAAGACTGGCATTGAATCTTGACAGTGCCAATGCTGAATGTGGCAGCATTATTTGCCGTCATTTCAATGCTTTTTCAATGCACAACAGTAATGCCTCTACCGATTTCACATATCAGAAAGAATTCTCGACCTCAGCTCCTTTCTCTCTTTGTTAAACCAGAGCCGAAGTTGAGAATTTAATTGGATGCTGGCCTAATCCATCTTGGGTTTCACATAAGCTGTCTAGGGAGATGCACCAGTGACCTTCACACAGACCTCATAAAGGGCCTTATTAAGGTCAAATGAAATCAGCTCTCCAGATATGACACAGAAACCTGTCACCAGAACATGGTAGCTTCATTTTCCGGTATAGCTTGTGTCAGGCGAGATGCCAGGCAATGTGTGGGACTGAGCTTTGAAGGTATGTGACAGGTCACCAGCTTCAAACGCTCAGAATGTGTCGGCTACAGGGATCTTTAATCAGCTAGCCGGCATCTGACAAGGCTGTCACCATGACCCAGCAAGGTGCACCAGGAGGGAATAATGGCTCATGCTTTCAACTCAGCAATTGGATAAAAACTATACCTGCCACCCTGGCTGTTGTTCTAAAACTGTCTCTCCATATTCTACTACAAATTTGTCATCTTAGTATTTTATATTTTGTTTTTTATATATGTACATCTCCAGCCTTCCCTTCCTTCTGAGTTTGTACGTTTGTGTTGTCTGGCTTCATCTAAAATATCGTAATCCTGTGTGTCTAGGTTGTATAATCCTATTATTCCTATTTTATTTCTGGTGCAAAGTCAACTCTCAGGCTTAATATTCGAGGTACAATAGAACCAGTGGTGGCTGCTGGCCAGAATGTTTGGTGAAGCAAACCCACCATCACCCCTGGTGGAAATCACACCACTGTTAGTGCCACGCTTCACCTGTCGCCCAGGTGAGGTGAGAAACACTGACCATATCACACAGCCATATATAGGCACTATGATCATGCCATTTTAATTAACTGCCTTCTCTTAAGGGATCAACACAAAACAGAAAACAAAGACAAGTTGTCATGTACTCATCACATTTAGTCAGATGATGCCATCCCACTATCCAAATGAAATGAATGAAGCTGAATTTGTTAGCTAATGGGCTAACATTAACTTTATCAGTCTGCTAGCTAGCTAGCTTAAGTCTTTTTCTCGACTTTCAAAATGCTAGTAACAACAATGAATAACAATAATAAAAAATCTATTATAATTATTTACAACAATATGTACAATACAAACAATGCCTCAACCATTTGCTTCATGAGTTTGAGCGCTGTTTTGCTGTAACAGACATGATTTAGAACAGAGTCATTGTAATGATAATTTGACATTAAAGAAAGATGTTTTGTGTGATATGCATGTTCTTTTCTTTTTTGGTGAAGCACTGTTTCACCTGTTGTTTTAGAGGAACCTCCTCTGAATAGAACAAGCTCCATGATTATTGGCCCAGTATTTGAAGTGAAATGAGTCTGAGCGAAACTTGTCAAGGCAAAACTGGTTCTCCAACTTTCATGAGAAAAATATCCAATGATATTGAAAGTATTCCAATCAATTATCCCGGACAATTAATATCTTCTGCTAATTAAAATCCATTTACCATGCAGTATTTAGTTGAAAATAACTTTTTTAATGAGAATAAACTGATTGATTGATATAGTAATCAATGTCTACCAAAATATTCATTAAGTGAAACAAATGACTTAAAACCCTAATTAAGCTTGAATGGTTTGAAGCCTGCTGTTTCAGATTTTTTTCCCCTTTATTTTGCAACTTCAGATCTCCTTATTCTTGATTCACTATACATATGTGACCCGTTTTATCATAATCAGTCGTAAGTCATTTCTGTAATCTTCATTTTGTGGAACAATATCTTGGCTTTCATAATCTGCATGTCTTAAAACAAATCCAGAGTAAAAATATATATTCTTAAGCTAAAGATATGAAAGTAACACCAGAATAGTGCTTTGTTTGGAAGCTAGCCAGCTTGTTACCATTCACCAGTCACAAACAACCACATCAGCTGTGTTCGTGGCTATATGTTAATGTATTTGCTTTCATGGTCTGTATATTTTAATGTCAAGAGTAAATGTTCAGGGTAAAAATTTAAAGGGATTATACATAAGATGACAAGTTTTGTTAGCCCAGTTTCAGTCTGCCAGCTTCATGTAATTCTCACAACGAAACTTTGAAGCAGTTTTTCTCAAAAACTCCTTTGATATCTGGAGCAGAGATAACGTTGGTATTGTTATAAAGCTTACATTCTCCACTTTCGTTTAGTTTCTAAAACTAAGGGGTAGGCAACCCTAGCCTTCGACTGCCAGGGATGGTCCAGGTTTTTACTCCATCCAAACCCATAATTACATCATTTTATTAATTTTACTTAGTTAGAATTAATCAGGTTTAATGAATGCAGAAGACCATGCACTGCATTTCAACATTCAGAATAGTCAGGCTCAGGCATTTAATGATCCATCAAACGCTTGTGATCACGCTCAGATGGAACCAGAAACACCATTGACACTCCAGGACCAGGGTTGCCAAGCTCTGCTCTCGAACATAAGTTTAACGGGATGAGCCACACAGCAGCACATGGTTGTAAACCCAGTTTGGGGTGTGGGCATGTGAGCAGGTACGGGATGTTCAGGAAGAGTCAGACTGGAGCAGGTGCGGCCATTTTATGGTGTGGTGTGGTAAACTATTGGATGAAAAGACCTGAGGCGACTAATGACGGCTTGGATTTGTTGTTACCTCATGGTTAAATGCAAGTGCTCTTCGTTCTTGTATTCCCAAACATGGTTCTCCTGAATTACTGACCACTATACCGTGGAAAATGAAACAGTCAAAAGTCAAAGTCAAAGTTAAGGACAAACATTGATTGAAATGAGTTTGGAGCCTGAGAATGTCATGAAATAAAAAATGGACGAGTAGCAGAGCTTTGCCTCATCAAAACCTAGACAAGAAAAGGCACCCTTCCCATTGTCCTCCCATCAAATCCTAGACAGTTAAAGGACAAATAAGCACCATAACTGTATTGTCATACAATGATACGCCACTGCATACTTACATTACATTACATTACTTTCATTTCTCAGAAGCTCTTATCTGAAGTGACTTACTCAGCAAACTACATAAGTGCTTGCAATTGGATTACAAAGGCAACTGTAGCTATAGAAATACATAAGGATACTCTTAGAGCCACCATCAGTGCAGGAAGATGTGCCAGAATCAACTGAGGTATTGGAAGCAACCAGCTGAGCTACAGTATTTTAGTATTTTATACAGTATTATAATCATTGAAAAATGTCTAAGAAAATGTCTAAGTCAGTCTTCAATCTGCTTTGGAAGATATCCAAAAGGTCTACAGTCCTGGAAATCACTTACTATATGCATTGCTTGGAGAATAACTACGTATATACTGTACATAGGCTCCTTAACGGAAGGACTCAAAAGGCTTCAAAGGATTTGTTCCATTTGAAAAGAAAATGGCAGATGTGACTTTTGGTAGCAATCATTATTAGCATTCAACCACAAAATCTGGTTGCAGTTAGCGTGTGGCTAAGACCTTTGCAGTCGTGGCGCATTCTTTGATACAGGTGAAATACTCCAGATTCTTTCCAAACTGAAGGAGTTGTTCAAATATAAAGGGGAATAACATGATTAGGTCTGATGTTTGTCCGTCACCTGCTAGTGGCTTGCTGCCTGACGCCCTTTCTGACGTCCTCAGACACCTTCCATTTTAAGTCAACTTTTGCACAGAATAATGATTCTATTATTCTATTATTCTATTAATGAAAATGTCCCAGCCAAAGTGCAGATAATAATATTAATAAGACCCTGACTGAGAACCTGTTTGGGAGTTTTTCACCTTTGGCTCAGATGCTTTTAATAATAAACATGCTAATAAAGCTCTCTAGCAGTAGAAATAGATGAAATAGAACCACTTTGAACGTATAAAATATTTCTGTCTACTGTCAAAAAACGTCTGAAGGCCTGCAGGTTTTACTGAACGGCAGGATGAGTTTACAGCACAGCAACAACCACCCTGCCTTCCTTCAGAGGCATAAATGTGTATGAGACGCGTCCGGTGCATTAACAACATGACTAAAGGCTGTTTACCCAAAGCCCAGGAAGCGGGCCGCATAATCGGCAGTCTCTGCCACGAAACACGCCTTCGCCCGGACAGTCAGGAGGAAACAAAATGAAAACATACCTAAGGGATGAGGGAAACTATATAACGTAATTTTTCTTGAAAAAAAAAAAATCAAAATCAAAACTCAATCAAAATTTTTAGTCTTGGAAAATCTGGTAAGCGTAACCTAGGTTAATATAACCTTAAACAAGTAATAACGGTGCCATTTTACTTTGTGTACTGTTCCTTTAATAAGTGTAGCGGTAATAGCCAATAAGTGTAACTATAGTATAGCAGGGAGGACAACCGAAAAAATGTATTTCAGTAGCCAATAAGACGAGCAGCAGGGAAGTTGCAGCGAGTGAGAAAAGAAGCAAGTAGAACATAAACCCTTATTTTTCCCAATTTTGGAGGATTTTGTGTTCACCTTCTATCTACCTTGCTGGTTTCTGTTATTTTTATTTGAGCTTGAACAAGGATTTGGTAAGTTAAAACTATTTCTCCCCGTGTAAATTAGCATGCTATCTTTATCTTGCGATCACTTTATTTTGCGAACTTGCAATGGTTAGGATTAGCCATGTGGAATTTTGAATTGTGCTTTGATTCTGTAACTACTTGTATTTTATTTTCCCATTTATTTTCTGCCGAATTGGTAATGCAAAAAGGGTTGTGTTTCTGTACATTCTAAACTTAGCTTATGTACTGGTTAAGTAAACAAATGAGAAAGTAGAGCTAAAGTCTTAAATAGGCCGAACTGAGATAAGGCGAGAACTAAAGTCTGAGTCAGCTCACAGAGAAACGAGAAGCTAATAACAATTTAAAGAAATCTAAGTTGAAGATTTCCTCTTGAACCAAATAGGTTTAAATCAAACTCAAGTGAGGTGAAAGAGGGAGAAATACTCATAACATAGAATTTGGTTTTATGTTGGATGGTTTCAAGCGATTTACATGCAAAAATCTGTGTGTGTGCATGTAATGTGTGATTTGGTACCAATTTATGCATGTCTACTACTGACTGTTCTATATAAATAAGCCGGCAGTTCAAACTTATCCCATAGTCTGTGGTCTGTTATTCCTGATTTCTAGTTATAAACTGCTCATCCGAACATAGACTCTGGTCTTAGCTATCTGTAAATACTTACAGTGCTACACTGAGACTTGGACGTTCGTCATAGGTTATTCGCTGTTGGAGTGGAATGGTGCCGTATTGGTTAGCACTGTTGCTTCACAGGAAGGAGATTGTGGGTTTGATTCCTGCCTGGCCAGTCCTAAGTAATGTCAAATGGACAAGACTGAAGCTAAACAAAAAGGTATATTTCCTTTAAAAAAAAGAAAGAAAGAAAATATTTCATCTCTCCTTTTAGACCCATCCACTCACGGTGGTTTGGTTGATCTGGTAATTGATCAATTAAAGTAAGACATGGAGGACCACACAGCCAAAGTGAGCTACAAATCAACAAACGGTTTTGTGCAAAAATGAAGGCTACGCTCTCTTCTCTGCGGCAGAAGTATTTATTAAGAACGAGTGAACTGCCAGCATTTCAGAAATCGCCTTCATCAGGGCAAACAGCCGAGCCGGCCCTGTGAACAGATGACTGAGCATGGCTCATGACTTAAAGTGAGCGGAGAAGTACTTATCTGTCAAAAGCGATAATTCCCGAGCTGCAGGCCGTCCTGTTATCCTCAGCGAGGATGAACGGCAGTCACGCGTATGGGACTGGGCCCCTTCGCCAGAGAGAGCTGATTCAATCCTGCTCTCCAACCAGGCTGGGTCACACTCTTCTGATTACAGCAGAGGAAACAAGCCCAGGTCTTCTTTTCAAAAAGCACCTGCTCCCAGCTCTCTCTCTCTCTCTCTCTCTCTCTCTATCTCTCTCTTGGCACCCCTGACTGGCAATGCACAGAAAATACATTAACTTGAGTGTTACTGTTACTTAAAAAAATAAATTAACATTCATTCTCATAAGATAAACAAAACAAATGTGAAGATCTGGCAGCTGTGAGGGCTAGTGTGTGTAGATTGTGCGACTTTCCATGCCAGGAAGAGATCTTGTAGTTTGGACGCCATTTTCTTTCAAGTTTCGGCGAAGCTTGTTTGCGAGCATGTGTATGGTCATCATACCATGTTGCAAGCTTTTTGTGGGAGACTTCTGCAATGTCAAATCAATGCTGTCTGTGAGGTGATTTATTTTAGCCAAACTAGGATTTGCAGTTATGATGAGATGAGAAGCACATCAATAAAGGCATTAGCAGTATCAGAGGAGATAGTTGCAGCAATGGATGGGTTGATCTAGAAATTGAGAGAATCCAATCCAAGTCAATAATAGGCCAAAACGCTGACCTGAGAGTTGTTTTCAATGTCCATATTCATATTCAAATTGCCGACTATCAGAACCTTTTCTGTGTTGACAATCAGGTTAGTTAAGAAATCTGCAAATGCAGATCCTATATACACTCATCGAGCAGTTATTAATGCGATTATCTAATTAGCCAATCATGTGGCAGCAGTGCAAGGCATAAAATTATGCAGATACAGGTCAGGAGCTTCAGTTAATGTTCACATCAGAATGGGGGAAAAAAAAAGTGATCGAAGTGACTTTGACCATGGAATGATTGATGGTCATCCATGGTATCTCCTGGGATTTTCACGCACTACAGTCTTTAGAGTTAGCAGTGAATGGTGTGAAAAACAAACAAAAAAAACATCCAGTGAGCAGCAGTTCTCTGGGCAGAAACGCCTTGTTAATGAGAGAGGTCAGAGGAGAAGGGCCAGACTGGTCAGAGCCGGAAGTATGAGTGTGAGTGTATACTAATCTCCCTAATTCATATAATTTCCCTCCCTACCTCCGCCTTCTCTCCCTCCCTTATCTCTCTCTTTCTCCCTCTCCCTCCTTCTCTCTGTCTCTGTAATCAGTTCTCATCAGTGCATAGCGTGATGAGAATAAGTACTCATTTGCCAAAGGGAACTTGCGCAGTCAAAGCTTTGCGGCGTGCCATGGAACGTGCACATTGGCGGTTCCTCCGCAAGCCATTCCCTGCAGTTCTCCTGGATGGCAGTTGGTCGCAGATTTGCTGCTCATCTGTCCCGGGCTGTCTCTATTGTCTACATGTCCATCTGCACCGAGATGCCGCACAGCCATATTGCATTCCCACGACAGGTGTCCAGGATTAAATTTGATGGCTTCTTTGAGGAAAACTCAAATGGATGAGCCTCCCGCCTTTGAAGTCTCTGCCCCTGGCGAAGCCAAAATGGCGGCCTGGTGGGAAAAATCTCAAATTGGCCTCGGTATTTTCGAAAACTTCTTCAGTTACACAGAAGGCCCCTGATTGTTCAAATAACAAAGCAAAAGCAAACAAAAACAATGAGTCAAAGCTCCTTTGGCGCATTTATTCCGATTTCTATGCATGCTCGCACACGCCTGCGGTCCTTATCTACAAAATTACTGTAAGAATTGTTTACATTCATCTAGCAATTAGGGAGACAAATGTTCCAAGTGTTTCCACTAATCTTAGCACTGAAAGAACAATTCCGAATAAACAATAGGCCATTTCTTCCCAAAAGTCTCATCCAAGTAACCAAAATTATATCATTTGTCAGTTGCTGTTTTGCTTTTTCCTTAACGCATTCAACTACAACAAACCTATTAATAAAAATATATAAATATGTGTGGACATTACATCCTGTGTATCGACTGTGAAAATACCCATATCCAAAAGGTTTATAAAAGTAAAAGCCCCTTTTATATATAGTGACATACTAGACCTATATAATTCTTATGATCTCAATTTAAAATTCAATTCAAGTGCTTTCTGTAAGAATAAGGCAGTTCTATAATAGCTATTTATATTCTCTGTATAGTCCACATTGTGGGTTTTTTTTTTTCATCTAAATTTGTTTTAGTATATATAAAATGGGCCGTAATCATGAACATATTTATATGTTTCATTTCACAAAAACATTGACATATGGGTACTGCTTCTACATCTGCTTTTAGAGTGCAGTATATGCAGAGTGTATACTTTGGGCGTAGGGTGCATATTTGATGGTTTTTAGCAGAGAATGCTCCAGGCACCACACTTTTAAATATTGATAAAACTCTAACTGGGGCTGAATTTAAATCTTAACAAGGGTGGATTCCCTCAGGATACAGGCTCTTCTGTAATCCATTAAGCAGTATGGTTTCCAAACATTTGTCTTCCTCCCTTCTCAGAAATAATGTACGCATGTTTCTAATATATTTATTTTGTTCTCTGCTGAAGAACCGTGAGCTCTTTCGGGTCTGTTTTTTCCCTGGTAGATTGATCCTCATTTTTCACCTGCACTGCAGAAACCAGTGCCCATTCTGAAACTACAGCCGATATACACTCTGTGAGCACTTTATTAGGTAGATCTGTACCCCAATGCAAATATTTAATCAGCCAATCATGTAGCAGCAACTAAATGGATGAAAACATGCATATGTGGTCAAGAGGTTCAGCTGTTGTTCAGACCAAATGTCAGAATTGGGCAGAAATGTGATCTCAGTGACTTTGACTGTGGAATTATTGTTGGTGCCAGATGGCTTGAGTATCTCAGAAACTGCTTATCTCCTGGGATTTTCATGCACAACAGTCTCTCGAGTTTGCAGAGTTTTGTGCGAAAGACAAAAAACATCCAGTGGGCATAAGTGCATTGTGAAGTGAATCTGCCACAGAAGAATAAGTACAAAAAATAATATATATATAAGTATAATAAATACCTAAGAAATTGCTCACTGAGTGTGTATTACAGACCTCTTTCATTTAATGACAGGCAACCTCTAGCAGTTCTGTAATAAGATAAGGCCATTTTGTGAACAGCCTAATGCACCAGGGAATTTTTGACCTGGCAACCTGTGACCCTAACAAGCAGAACCAACCTCCCCCATTTTGCGTGTGTTATTTTCATCAATAATCGTGTTTTCATTAGAATGTCAAAGTGACTGTACCTTTGTACCTTTGAGCATGACATATGAGCACTTTTACTGGTTTAAAACAGTCACCTAAATTGGTGGTCCTGAATTCATTTCTGTTGGAGAAGGTGGCATCACGTGACCTGAGGACATTGCACGTGTGGCAGTCAGCAAAGACTCAAAGGTTGCACGTGGGCGTGATGTTGTTTTTAATGAAGCCGAGGTGCAGCGGACATTTTGTGAAAATAGCAACTGTTTCCATTTGCCTTAATGTGCACTTACTGTTTCTGTTATCCTTAATGTACCATAATTCACATTTTCCCCGTCAAATTAATGAATAAAAAGGTCCTTCTTTTTTTTTCAAAGTAAGGTGGTTTATTGGTTTATACGGCGGTCATTTCAGTTAAGTATAATTTCACACATTTTCAATTTCGCATTTGAAAAGCTAAGATAAAGCGAATGGAAATATACCAAAGCTGTTGTCTTTTTAATGGTGTGTCCTCAGCCGGTTCATATCTACATTGCTTTATCTTGTTTGCTCCATTTCTGTGATATTCTCATGTACGGTCATGTATTTGTTGTATTCTCAGGGCACCACAGCAAAAGATAGCCTTGCTTTCTATTGGCCTCTCCCTGGTTAAACAAGACTCTATCTATATGGGTAGATGGGTACATGAGCCAAAAGCCTTAATTTGCAGACAGAATAGCATTAGCACTGCACCCACATCTGCAAGTAACACCCTTCTAAATGCTTCAGTTCCATTAGCAGATACACCTGCCTCCTCTTCCTGCTGAAAATAGGTGAGGCAGCGGGTGGGTAGCAGGGGATGGGAGACCTCTCGGGACTGCCTTGCTGCCGTGGGGAGGGACAGTTCGGTGGTCAGTGATCCCTCAGAGCGTCGTGGGGGGGTGTCCTGATGCTGAAGACTGGAGAGGGGCCTTCTTTCAGACGAGACGTTTGGCTGGGATGTTAACTTACTGCGCTCATTAAATTTACATGGCACTTATTACACAGGGCAGAGGTGTTCCCAGGTGACCAAGCAAAATACCCAATCAGGCTCTCTTAATTGGACCGTCTAATCATTCTCCAACTTAATTGGTCAAATAAATCCTTTCCTCTCCTCTTCGATTGTTCAGTGGGGCTACTGGCTCCAAAGCTTTTTGAAGCCGTTGAAATAAAACAGTGTCAATAAAATTCCATTGCACTTAGCTCCGAGTGTTTGGCAATACAGTCTGACATTTTTGTAGTTTGCAAGTTGTATGTGCGCATATACATTCACCAGCCACTTTAATGGGTACACCTGGTTGTGAAAGAAAATAGCCTACTCGGTCAAACATTGATTCATGTAGCTGCAACTAAATAAAGCATGCAGACAAGGTGAAGAGGTTTAGTTTTTTGTTTAACCAAACGATAAAATGGACAGAAGTGTTTAGAATATGGTCAGCAGAAGGTCATTTCTGCATAAACAACACATAATGGAGGGGTTACAGCCACAGAAGACCATGTCAGGTTCCGTTCCTGTCAGCTAAGAACAGGAAAATGAGGCTACAGTGAACATGCGATCACCAAAACTGGATGACTGGTCACATGGTCAGACAAAACTGAATAATTTTCAGCTAAGTTAAGAGATGAACTTCAAAGTAAAACAGTCAATACAATTAATGAAAAGGTCCTTTTTTTCAAATTTAGGTGGTTTATTGGTTTATATAGTGGTCATTTCAGTTAAGAATAATTTCACACATTTTCAATTTCACATTTGAAACGCTGGGTCAGAATTTGCAATAAGTTTCAGCTTAGTTAAGTAAATCAGTCAATACAGTAACTGTACCAAGTCTTCAAGACTCATTGACGTGACCAAACATTTGCTATCTTGATGAAAGCTTTGGTTGCTTCAGCATTGTGTTTGGGATCGACCGATTTCTTTGGACAAAGCCAGACAAAATCAGTCCCATTTCCCAAACTCATCCTTCAGTTATCATCCTTGTTACACCATCAATAAAGATGAGTGAGCCTGTTCCAGAAACAGCCATACTGTAGATACCAAGCAATGACACTACCTCCTCCATATTTCACAGATGACGTGGTATGCTTTGGATCGTGGGCTGATTCTTCCTTTCTCCACACTCTTAGCTTTCCCTTGCTTCAGTAAAGGTTTATTTTGGTCACATCCATCCATAAAATTTTGTTCCGGAACTCTCTTCCGGAACACTCACTTCTCTATCTTTTCTGGCTCATTTCTCCGTTCATTTTTCATTTCTGAGTTTTGATTCTTGTGCTGATGAGTAATCTTGCAGCGTTGCCTCTATAATCCCGCTCTCAAAGTCTTCTGTGTACAATGTGTTGTGATATTTCACCCCAGCCCTTTGAAGACTGTTTGTGATGCACTCCAGCATTGTGTTATGGTTTCTCTTCACACCTCTTTGGAAACTAGTGCTGTAATTCCTGCACGGATCACTGATAAGGATGCAAACATGCTCAAAATAAATCTGCAATTTGACCTCGCGTTCATTGTTTTAATTAAAATTCAGTGTACTGGAGTACATAGCCAAAACGACAGAAATTGAGTCACCATCCCAATTCCCAATTAACTGTATATAAGCATGAACTAAAAATAATTATGACCCATTCTTGCCGGCACAAGGGATTGTGTTATGAACGCTAATTGATTACAGTTTTGATCATCTATCTACAGCAGAGCCTCAGGATGTTTACTTTCAGCCACTGTTCAGACTTGCATTCATTTGAGTTGGATCACATACTGATGATTAGGTGCTTAAGGGTGCTCAATTAGAGACAAATCACCCAGACATTGTTTAAACCTCTGAAACCTGTCTGGATTCATTACAAGAATGCAAATAGATCAATTCCCCCTCCGTTATTTCACTTCTGCGGTGGATCTGCAGTCCTGCATTCTAGTTAAAATTCACGCTTTTGGCATTCCTGAAATGGTTCTGGAAATGAGAGCATCCTTAATTGGATAACGTTAAACATGTTTTATCTTGGTTGGCAGGAGATTTCTATCGGAAGGCAGCACGTGTTTGTGTGTGAGAGACAGAGAGAGATAAAGAGATAGGGGGAGGGAGAGAGACAGAACGAGAGAGTGAGAGGTAGAGAGAGAGAAAGGGAGAGAGAAAGAGAGAATATACAGTACTGAGAGCTCTATGGTGTTTTGGACATTTTGTAATTTTGTTTTACTTGGCTCTGTACTCCAAATTTTTGGATTTGTAATCAAACAATCCTTCTTGAAAGGTACAATAGGTAATTTCGGACTTCTAGTGGTCAAGAGAGGAGTTGCAGCAACAAACACTATTACATTATTGGCATTCGGCAGACGCTCTTATCCAGAGCGACGTACAGTTGATTAGACTAAGCAGGAGACAATCCTCCCCTGGAGCAATGCAGGGTTAAGGGCCTTGCTCAAGGGCCCAACGGCTGTGCAGATCTTTTTGTGGCTACACTGGGATTAGAACCACCAACCTTGTGTGTCCTAGTCCTTTACCCTAACCACTACGCTACAGGCTCCCACTATCAAACCATGACACTGTTTATCCCTCCCCCTTCTCTGCGAACGAGCGGACAATTTTCAACCAATGACCTTGAATTATTGTACAGCTATACAATGTTTTGATAGTGTCGGACCTTCAAAAAAAATGTAAGGACTATAAACACAGGCAGAGGGTAAGTCAACATGTCAGTGAGCCTTTTTCAACGATAGGAAGGGATTCACAATGGTCTTGTAACAATGGTTGAACACAGAAACCTTACCTATTGTACCTGTAAGGGTATATAATACTTGTTGTTTTCACCACTCAGTATATACTGTACATAGAGCATGTATAAATGAATGGACCATTTTCTCATATTTTATACCTAGAGGAAGTTAAAAGGCAGGCGTTATATATTATTTAAAGCTTTCCAAAAAGGCATGATCAAAAGACTGAGTAAGAACGATTAGAGATGGAGAACGGAAAGTATATGGCAAACAGTATTTCAGATTCCTTTAATGGGTCAAGTGCAGTGGCCTTTCTACCGTCGCATTTAAAGAGATAGATTTCTTTAGCTGGGGGAAATCAGTCTCCATTCCACAACTGTGAGGACCGCATCGCTGTACAGGACTTACCCTTGAAATTGATACACGTGTATAGACAACGTGAGGTAGATCGATATTTTCTTACACTGGCAAGAATAAGGCTGGCAAAGGTTACACAGCTTAATAAACAACATCCATAATACCCATTCAATTCAGTTTTGACGATGCTAAGGATGGACTCGTTTTTCTTCGTTAGCGGAAAAGATGCTCTGTGCTCAAGGCAAACTTTTATAACCTGATATCAGCTATGATGTGCAGGTTAATTATCCATTCGCTCACGCATCTTGTGACACAAGACCCTTAAACCTGTAGTAACTGATTCTGTTATGCACCTGTTCTTATGCACCTGAGTGAGCGGAGCTCGAACATTACCTGGAAGAAGAAAGAACACAACTTGTGTAAACAGCACAGAGAGATTTTGCAGCAAGAGGTCGGTTTGCTGTTGACATTGTCAACATTAGTCACTGACTGTGTCTGCAACACTGTTATTGTAGAGGGAGCAGTCTTGGATACCACCTTCTGTTGGTAATGTTGAACTTCTTGTCAGTGATTTAATCATTATTGGAACAGGGAGTTATTCCAGGAGATTTGCAATTGGTCATTTTGTGACTATTTCTGCTGCTTTTTTAAACGATTGTTTAGTTAATGGAGTTAGTAATGGCTCTTGTGACATTTACTACTTCTAGCATGATTCTAGACAGTTTTATATGGTCATCACTGTGCGTGAACTTAGCCTAATAAGTATAATAAGGGAAACTGGCAGCAATATTTTCTGTGAACAGGACTACAGAGGATAGCAGACAAGACTAGACCTACTTCGGCTGGTAACAAGTAGCAATTAAAATGTCAAATATTATATTAATTAGATTAAATGATATGAACATAAATGGATTGTGCTCTTGACGGGAATTGAGGTGTTAGAGATTCACAGGTAAACACAGATTTTTTCTTTTTTTTTCTTTCTGAAAATAAGAATAGCTCTCAGCCAACACACACGACAAAGACAGAAACTCTTTAATTAAGCAATGCCTTTCAATGGGCAGCACTTGGCAGCCTAAACTTAATGGAATCCTGAGATATTCACATCACATCCCAATGTATGGGCAAGCTAGCTCAATGCGCCAACAGTAGCACCATGCCCCAATGCTAGTGCAACGCTCAAATGCTAGCACAGCACTGAAATGCTAGCACAACACTCAAACGCTAGTACAGTGCTCAAACGCTAGCACAATTCTCAAACGCTAGCACAATGCTCAAACGCTAGCACAACACTCAAATGCTAGCACAATGCTCAAACGCTAGCACAATGCTCAAACGCTAGCACAATGCTCAAACGCTAGCACAACACTCAAACACTAGCGCAATGCTCAAACGCTAGCGCAATGCTCAAACGCTAGCGCAATGCTCAAACGTTAGTGCAACACTCTAAAACCAGCGCAATGCTCCAACACTAGTGCTCCAGCCCTGGCCTGTGTCACACTGAGCTCTGGTGTCCCATTTCTTACGCATGCAATACCATACCAAGTGGTGTTTACGGTTCCCCTGTGATAAATGATCAAAATGCGACAAAATGCAGACCCCCCTCCCCTCTGCTCCGACCCACCCATTCCAAACTGCTGGATCCCGCCTTGGAGGAGACAGGGCCATCTGGACACCTCGCCCCTGGAGGCTAGCAGTCGCTTTGAGAAAGCCTGGGAGATATCTTAATTAGGACGTGCTAAGCTAATTCCAATCTGTCCGCGGCGAGGTGCAGGCAGTGCATACCAAGCGTGTTAGGAAAGGGCTCAGGGAGCAGACCTTGTCCCGTATCACCTGACCATGTCTGTCCCAAATGCTGTGTGCGTGTCTGCGTGTGTGTGTGTGTGTGTTTGTGTGTGCACGTGTTGCTGGGGTTGTGCTAATCACTGCGACACGTGATCCGTGATCTCTACTCCTTGAGCCTGCATGTATGTGTATACAGTGTGCACCTGTAGATCAGCCTTTCATGTATTCAATTTCCAGTCAAATCATTTTGTGTATTCAGTTTATTTTCAGTGTCAGACAATGATGCAGGAAACATACAGAATATTTCACAGAACATTACAGAAAAGCTTGACGTGATCTCAAATCTCTCTCTTTTTCTGTAGTGTTCCCCAAAGTCTTTGGTCATTCCAATCAACAAAGAACTTACAGCTGTGTTCTCCCAACAAAAGTTGTTATCAATGTGTCTATGTTGTTACGGTATGTTGAACCCTTTGCCTTCAAAAATGACTCTAGCATTCAAACAACCAACTCCCCAAACATAGATTAGCTGCCTTGCAGATTTTGTCATATGAATATAAAGTAATCTAAAATGACTAAAGTACAGTTTATCTGAAGAAATGACATTTAATTCAACTGCATAAAGAAGGTGAAATTTTAAGGAAGATAAGTGAAAAAAACAGGAGTGTCCAAAGCTGGAGTTTGAAAGACTTTTGGACCACTGAAAAACTGTTGGACCACTGAAACCATCAGCATCAGTATTTAAAGATTTTATCTTTGAGATATAGGAAAAATCAAGCTCCACTCTTGCTTCTGATGAAATCCATTGGTGCTTCTGTCAATCCTTCCACTGCGAAAAGACAACCCAATGTCAAAATGGCACTCCCGAGAAAAGAAAATAAACAAAAGAGAAACAAATCTACAGGAGTACACTGAAACTGGACACCTACGATGTGGACTAAGGTCCATGGACAAATGATTTTTGAAAGTAAGAGAAGTATGTATGCTGCCAAAGCAGGCTCTCAGGACCATGTCTACAACCATCAGTCAAGCATGGTGGAGGATCAGTGCGAGTTTGGGGTTGTATAACCACATCCGGAGTTGGTCATTTGGTTTTGATTGAAGGTATCCTGAAAAATACCAACAAATATTAACATATCAGGCAGTACCCTCTCGACAAAATTTGATTTGGAGCAATTCTACAGCAAGAAATGCACACCCCCAAGCAGACTGCTCAGAAGACCAAGCTGCTGGTGTTCTCTGAAACAATGGACTGGCCACCCCAGAGACCAGATGTCAACTTAATTAAATTTGTCTGAGATTACTTGGATCAAGAGAAGCAGAAAATGCAAGCAACTTCTCAGACTGAAATTTGGAGGTGTTTACAAGAAGCATGGAAAAACATCCCTGCAGATTTCACCAAAAAACTCCAAAAATAATGTCTCCCAAAAATAATGGAAGCTGCAATAACTTGTGGACATACTAAATACTGAAAGATTTGATATTGTACGTAGTTGTGGAGGATTTTGTGTTAGATGCACAGTATATATGCTGCATTCATTTCTGAAGTCAAAAATAACTTGTTTTTACAGGAAAGTAAATAAAAGAATGGGTTGTCTCTGAGTTTTGTATACAGTGCTGAGAAAAGGTATTTTTCCCCTTCCTAATTTCCTCTATTATTGCATCATGCATAATGGTCATGACATATCTTTGCATTACATACCTAAGTCTACGTAGCTGTACACTAAATCTTACAGTACATTATAGAAGCTGGTTTTCAGCATCTCATGCCTTCTGGTGGTCAGATTATTTTTCAGAAATCTGTATTGATTGTTGTCAGTAATCACATTGGCGGATATCTATATTTAGATTATGGCCTTAGAGAGAGAAAAACAATGTAATTGGATAGGGCGAACGTGTTCAAGGTCCGTACAGTATTATTTTTCTAAGTAAGCTGCCTGTTCTCCCCTCCACAAACAACAAAGAAAACATTCTTTGGCAATTAACAGTCACGCTAATACCCGAGGCATACAATCTATGGATCCCAGCTCCGGCAGAGACGCCACAACACACCAGGAAATGTACTCTTGCTAAAAGCTTGTTAAAAATGTAGTGTTGTTAAAAGCAGGAGTACATTTCCATCTTGTGGAGGTATTCAATAGCTGATTTACCTCCTAACATATTCATGTTTAGTCTCTTTAGAAAGAGGCTAACCCCATGGATCCTTTGATAATAATTGCATGGTGCTTAGCCCTGCTTTCAACAACATGAGGTCACTTTAATAAGTAAATTGTCAGCTTTTAGATAGGCCAGTCCATGTCATAAAATGAGCCCGCTCATTTTTCTAGCTCATTTCCTTTTGTTCCTTTTGGGCTGAAATGGGAATAGAGTAATAGTCTGGCAAAGTCAGGCTTATCTGTCTCTCTCTTTCCTGGTAATTTGAATATATGATTTCAATTCATTATTCTAATTGACTGTCTCTTATTTAATGATATGAGTGATGCACAGAGCTAGTTCGGTCGGGAAACTCTTGCTGCAGCAACCGACCTGTCCTTGTACTCAACCAATCATATACATGTTCTCATTCTCAACCAATCACGCACATCACATGTTCTCATACTCAACCAATCACACACATAAGTACATGTTCTCATATTCAACCAGTCACATACATCACTACATGTTCTCATATTCAACCAATCACATACATCACTACATGTTCTCATATTCAACCAATCACTTACATCACTACATGTTCTCATAGTCAACCAATCACATATATCACTACATGTTCTCATAGTCAACCAATCACATACATCACTACATGTTCTCATAGTCAACCAATCACATATATCACTACATGTTCTCATAGTCAACCAATCACATACATCACTACATGTTCTCATAGTCAACCAATCACTTACATCACTACATGTTCTCATATTCAACCAATCACATATATCACTACATGTTCTCATAGTTAACCAATCACATATATCACTACATGTTCTCATAGTCAACCAATCACTTACATCACTACATGTTCTCATAGTCAACTAATCACATATATCACTACATGTTCTATTACTCAGCTAATCACACATATCACTACATGTTCTCATAGTCAACCAATCACATATATCACTACATGTTATCATAGTCAACCAATCATATATATCACTACATGTTCTCATCGTCAACCAATCACATATATCACTACATGTTCTCATAGTCAACCAATCACATATATCACTACATGTTCTCATAGTCAACTAATCACATATATCACTACATGTTCTCATAGTCAACTAATCACATATATCACTACATGTTCTCATAGTCAACCAATCACATATATCACTACATGTTCTCATAGTCAACCAATCACTTACATCACTACATGTTCTCATACTCTTGGGTGCAGCTAATTACCTGCGCTGCTCCATGCTTGCTGAAGCTCACAGAATTGTGCTAAACCCTCGACCACCCCAACTCCCACCTGTTGTATGGATTTGCTAGGTATTCTGCCCCTGTTCCATAGGTAGTACGACCTAGGTACGCCTGTAGCGTAGTGGTTAAGGTACACGGCTGGGACACGCAAGGTCGGTGGTTCGATCTCTGGTGTAGCCACAAGATCCGCACAGCCGTTGGGCCCTTGCACAAGGCCCTTAACCCTGCATTGCTCCAGGGGAGGATTTTCTCCTGCTTAGTCTAATCAACTGTCTAAAAATTATTTAATCTTAAAACCTGATATAGTTTGTTTTGACTTGTTGGTTGATTCCA